>NC_056731.1:166574728-166762228 GCF_019279795.1 Protopterus annectens | reverse complement strand
AACATGAAGGTAAGCCTCCTTGAGATCTAAAGTTACCATCCAATGATCCTTGCCCAGCAGAGGTAAAAGTTGTTGTAGCGTCAACATTTTGAACTTGGGAATGTCCAGATAAGTGTTGAGGGTAGATAAATCCAAAATTGGTCTCCACGTGTTCCCTTTCTTTGGTACTAGGAACAGGCGAGAATAAAATCCTAGGCCCACTTCTGGAATAGGAACCGGCTGTATGGCCCCTATTTGAAGTAACAGAGAAATGTGCTTGTGAGCTTCTATTCTTTGTTGAGGAGGAACGTCTGGCATGCCTTTGAAAGGAGGCAAGGTATGGAAATAAAACCTGTAACCGTGGTGTATGATATCCAGTACCCATTTGTCTTGGGTAATCAAACTCCAATTTTCTTTGAAAAGTGCCAACCTTCCCCCCAAAGGTGCTGCCAGAGAAGGCTCTGGCAGCTGAAAAGGTAGGTCATTGGGTCTGTTTACGAAAGGACTGACCCCTGCCCTCACCAAGACTGAGCAGGTGAACTCCTGTTCTAGGCCTAAAAGAGCCTTGAGCTCTGCCCCTACCACGTCTAGACCTACCCCTAGACTGGGAATCATAAGAAGGATACGTCCACCCCTTGGTAGGCCAATTTCTACTAAACTTCGGAGGCTGAACCTGCAAAAAATCTTTAACAGTCTGCATAGACTTAGCCTTGTCTTCCATTTTCTTTAAAACTGCTTCAACAGGAGAACCAAACAACACATCAGATTGTAAAGGAGCATCTAAAATCCTTGTCTTAACATGCTCGGCCAAATTCTGATCCCTCAGCCAGGCATGCCTGCGAAGAACAGAACCAGTGGCAGCCACCCTCGACGAGGCCTGTACAGCATCAAAACCACATTGCAAGGAATGCTTACCCACCTGTTCAGAAACATGAACTAAATCTTGCAACTCTTTACATTCAATACCTTCCGCCAGAGCATCTACCTTAGACTTCAATTGTGAGAGGAGATAGTTTTGGTATTTCAACATGTGAAACTGGCAATTCAAAGCCCTCATAGCTAGAGTGGAAGAAGTATAAACTTTCTTTCCCCATCTATCCAAAGCCCTTGCCTCTTTATCTGGAGGAACCGGATTTTTAACAACAGAAGCCTTAACACCTTTAGGCCCCTGAGAAACAGTTTCTGGGTCTGCCCTAGGACTCTTAAAAAGATACTTATGAGCTTCAGGCACCCTATAATACCTATCCGGTTTAACTGGAGCAGGAGGCAAAGAATCAGGATTAAGAGAAGCCTCTGCAAAAACATCTTCCACCACATCCAGTACAGGAGGTATAGCTAAAGGCCTATGCTGGGGTAAAAACAAAAATTCCCTAAGCCTTTTCCTGGAATCAGAGAAGTCTTGACCTTCCCATTTAAAATGCTCCCTCATGGAATGAAGAGTTTCTGAAAAAGAAAAATCCTCAGGAGGAGAAGCAGAAGGAGTAGAATCATCCACATCAGAATCAGAATAAGGAGAATACTCCTGCAAGTCTTCAGCCGAAGACTCGGAAGCATCCGAACCCTGCTCAAAACTCCCAAGCTCAGGTTCCACCCTAGGCCTCTTATCAGGAGGGGGCATAGAACCTCTAATCAGTGTAATCAAATCTTCTGCCATTTTAAGCATATGCTTCTTGGGCACAGACCCTGAAGAACTAGGGGTGACACCAACTGAAGCTAAACCTGGCCTGCCTCTGGGAGAAGCCTTGGAAACAGAAGGGGAGGGCCTAACCACCTTAGGAAGGGAGGGGAGAACAGCCACCTGAGAAGCCCCTTCAGCCTGGCCTACCTCCTGAGAGGACACATCTTGTAATAATAAAGTCTCTCCCTGGGACTCCAAAGAAACTTCTGGCTGAACCTCCGGCTCCACCGAGCCCTCTAAAGAACCGGCGTCCGGGACGGACGGTTCTTCTAACCTAGGCTTTGCTGCTTTGTCCTTGCGCTTCTTCGACGAAGCGGGCGTCAGAGTATCCGACGGCATTTTATAATTGCACCGCTTCCCGAAGACTAACCTGGCACAATCTAATCTTCTCTTTATAGTGCGTTTGTTAAATCTAGCACAAGAGCGACACCCAACAACGTCGTGCTCAGGCCCTAAACAAGGTATACACAAGGTATGATAATCCCTATGAGGTATCTGTTTCCCACAAGAAATACAGTTATTCACTTTTTCTGACATCCGGTAAAACACTGAGGCAAGAAAAAACCAAAATATTCCCAACGGGTACTTAGCCAACTTTGATTCGGTCTGAAACTCCGACTTCGGAAAATTTCAGAACGCCAACCTGCACTTGCAACGCTGCTTCTGCATCGGACCATGCGGCAAAAAAGACTGAGGATATGACGTCGGTCATGCGCATTTGTACCCTGACGTCCTGACGTCAGACTAATGCGCCTTGACCGACGTCAGCCTTATACTTTGGTATTCGGGCCAACCGAGGACAGCGGACTACCCCAAGTGTAAGGACTGCAGCAATGTGAGATGAAGAACATCACCATACCTAAACTAATCAGTGTTTTCAACAGACTTTTAAAAGGCTGTTTTATAATCCTGACTCGCATGTTATTGAAAAAAAAATTCCAAACATAAACAATGGACACCATGCAAGGTGTTGAAAAGTGAAATAAAAAAATTAAATGTGAAATAATACCCTGACAAAAGAACAGTAATGCACCTTGCCATGCCTGCTGCATCCCATGTAGGGACTGCTCCACCCACAGTTCTGTTACTTGAATAAGCCCATTCTGAGCTTCCACAACTTTTTACCAAGTGAATTGCACAGTTTATAGCAATAAGCACTTATATGTTTGTCTCATAAAAGATGTAGCTTTGGAAGGAGAATCTTAAAATAGTGTAGGGGTAGGGTAGTCTTTTACCTCTATGTTAATGTTCTTTAGTATTAGTTATTTGTACTGCTCAAGTGTTAACTCCTTGACATACTTTGTCTTTATGAATAACTTCCCTGTTACTCAAATTATTCTATTCCTAATTGTCTTAGGTGTTGTGGGTGGCTGCACCCCACAAATCCCTCTAACTAATATAAATATCCTCCAAGGTTGCACCCTTTGTGGGGAAGGGATCCAAGTTATGAGAGCCGATTACACTGCCAGTGCCATCTGTTGTTACAAGTAACTACTACTGTTATTGTTTCTGTTTATGGTTGGTTGTGTTAGTTTTGAGGTACTTATTGCCATGTGTGAATGAGAGATTTCTTATAAAGATTCCATATCATTATTCCATACTCAAAGTTTAGGACTAATGTAAATTACAAACAATGACTTCATCATTTATTGTTTCCTAGACTGGAAATATTTTTATACAGCTGATTGTGTTATAACTATCATTAATCATTTGGTGAATATGCTCTAGAAAATAATCAAAGTTGGATCAACCCATGTACCTAGATCCTTCAATGAATCCATACTGAAAATAAATTTATTCTATTTTAAATGTTCACCCTTTAATCTATGTTTCACAAGGCTAATGTGCTTAGTTTTTGATGTGTTTATCAGCATGTTATTCTCCTGTGCCCAACTGGTCAATTTAGTCATATTCTATTGCAGACGTCCCCTATCCATAACAGATGTAATAATTTACCCATTATTAAGTCATCTGCATAGAGACTGTGGAACATTTCAGAAGAAAAAGATACAATCTAAAGAAGTATGAGCCCCGAACAGAGGCCGTGAGACACCTTCACTATAGCGAGACTCTTGCCTTTCCAACTGCTTAATTATACGTACCATGTCCTATTTGCAAGCCATGATCTTATCAAGGATACAGTAACCCTTAGTCGTTCTAAATTATTCATTGCTATATTGTGAACAACCCAATCAAAAGGATAAAGATGGGTCTACATAAATTATATCTCATGACACTTTCTCATTTGTAGCTGAAATTATATATTATATTATTACAAAACATGTCAATAGACCTATTTTAAGGTTTAAGATTTTATTTTAAGGATAAAGATGGGTCTACATAAATTATATCTCATGACACTTTCTCATTTGTAGCTGGGATTATGTATTATATTATTACAAAACATGTCAATAGACCTATTTTGCACATATGCATGCTGGCACATGGTTTCAACTTCCAACATTTCCCACTCAGGCAATTTATCCAAAATAATTTTCATTATTTTTGCAATATAAGAACATAGACTTTGGGTATAGATGACTGGGGTTATCCTAGTTCACTTTCCCATAAAGATAGGTTTAAAAAGTGCATGCCTTCAGTATTGAGTAATAGCTCCCTACTTAAATAACCTAGTATATAACAAATGTAACAGTATTGTAAGTTCACACAGAAGTGTTACATTATTTTCACTAATTCTGTCTCCTCCCTGTACTTTGCTTGGGTTCAGTTTGCATACTACTTTGTCAACATAATCTAATTTCACAATCTGAATGTACCTGGATGTTAATAGCACAAACTACCCCTCTCCTGCTATGCAGCCAAACTGTTTTCAATAAGATTTTATCCATATATCTACAATCTGCTTTTTGAGAATAAAAGTTAAGAATCCACAAACAGTTTACTGATTTGTAAGTCTTTAAACTTACCATGTCTTATATATCAATATCTATAAAGTTTCCTATTATACTCAATATTTTAACAGAAAGTTTCTTCAAATGTTTCCAGTTTATTTCAGTTTTTAAGCTGTAGTTTGATCACAATTCCATTTTTTATGTTCATAGGTTCATACTAGGCTATCTGCCCGAGGGCATTTATAAGCCTAGCCCATAGTTTTGTGGCTTACGCCACCCCTTTAGTTTGGAGAAACTATGCCCATTATTTTACTGTGCCTCTGTCGAGCAGTGACACTGAGGTAACCCCTGGGGTGCATCTGCGGTCTCCCATCCATTGGTCAAGATTCCTCTTGAACAAGGCCAGCGAGGTGATCTGCCTCACATAAACCAGGATTTTGTTCCATAGCATAGGGAGTCTTTGGGTGATGAATCTATCCCTCCAGCACGTCCTATTAATAACCGTGTCGAGGTTTAAGTCTCCCGCCCTTGTGGCTCTGAGGGATCTAGATTTTTTGAGATGAAGCATGTTCATCAACTCTGGGTTTGACATGGCCTTGTATGTCAGGCATAGGTCACCTCTGAGCAAGTGGTAAGCAACTGAATATAGCTGGAGTTCTTTCAGTCGGGCAGCATAAGACAGATTTTTGAGACCCTTTATCCTTTTGGTGAGGAACTTTGTGGCCTCTCCAGCTGCTGCAAGTGTCGGGTCAGATACATTCCGAATGGGGCATTGTACTCGATCATTGGTCTGATGAGTGATGAGTATAGGGAGACTATGACTTCCCTTGATCTAGATGTGAATCCCTTCATGATAAGGTGGGCAATGTAGAAGGTCTTCCTAACTACTTTAGCAATATGAGTGTCGAATGAAAGGCTACTGTCAACCTGGGTTCCCAGGTCCCTGATAACTTCTTCTGTGATCAGGTGATTGCCACCTATATGGTAGCTAGGGGTAACCTTATTTTTCCGAAGGGTATGACTATGCATTTCTTGGCATTTAACTTTAGGCCATGGCTCTGGCACCAGTTATCTGTTTCTGTGAGACCCTTCTGAAGGATATCTGTGTCGGATGTGTTTTCAACTACGGCCCCCCAGTTTGCAGTCATCTGCAAACTTTGTCAGCCATAACCCTCCTGTGGTTGCTTGTACTTCAGAAAAGTAGATGCCAAACAAGAGTGGGCCCAGGACTGAGCCCTGTGGGACACCACTTGTGACAGGCTTTGAGTCTGACATGGCGCCAGCAACTCTGACCCTGTGGGTTCTGTCACTCAGCCAGTTTGCAACCCATCTTGTAATGTATGGGTTTACATTTAAGCTGATGAGTTTTTCAATGATACCCGAGCGGGGTATTGTATCGAAAGCCTTCGCCAGGTCTAGGTAGGCTGTATGGACTGCCTTACCCTCGTCAATGGCCTTGGTGACTGTTTCGAAAAAGTCAACCAAGTTTAAAAGGCATGATCTGCATTTGACAAAGCCAAACTGGGTTGGATCCAAGGTCTGCAAATTCCCTATGTCTTTATTTATGAGATCCATTATGATCCTCTCCATGGCTTTGCAGATAAGGCTTGTCAAGCTAATGGGACGGTAATTTCCAGGGTCGGTGAAGGCACCGCCTTTGTGGAGTGGGACCACAGTCGCTGTGCGCCACTCCCTGGGTACGTATCCGGAGGTGAGAATAAGATTAAACAGCTGTCCTAACTGTGGGTTTAATTCCTCGTTGAGTTCATGGAGCACATAGCCGTGGACACCATCAGGTCCCATGGATGCTGTGTTCTTTGCCTTGGAGAGAGCAGTTCTCACCTGGGCGTTAGAGATGTTTGGGGGGCTACAATCATTTTGTATAGATATCTCTCCTTTAGGGGAGGGGGAGAAGTTTGCACTGTACCTGTCAGCCAGTATGTTTGCAATGTCTGTAGGATCAGTAATCTTCACATCATTTTGAACTAATTCTGAGCATATCTGGGAGTTTCCTCCTAGGTTTCTGACATAGCTAAAGAATGCCTTATGGTTGTCTTTAGAGTCCTTTAGCTATTTTTTCTCAAAATTAGCTTTGGATGTTTTTATGAGAGCTCTTAGCTTTTTACTTATAGTGATCAGCGGTGTCTTACCTTTTAAGGATTTTGCTCTATCTTGTAGTAGCTTTCTCCTTTTGTTGTAGAGTTTGTTTATGGCTGGGTGTGTGTGTGTGTGTGTGTGTGTGTGTGTGTGTGTGTGTGTGTGTGTGTGTGTGTGTGTGTGTGTGTATATATATATATATATATATATATATATATATATATATATATATATATATATATATATACATATGCCTCTCAACCTGGAAACATCAAAAATCTGGACAAAGGTCCAGCAAAAATAGGTACAAATCAATAAGCTGATTAACATAAAACTTGCATACATAATTATGCAACCCCGCCCGCTCTGATGGAACTGTGGGATACCAACTTTCAAATGCAAACTGAAGAACAGACACCCAAAATATGGCTCCAGACCATATAGTAAATGATAACCATTTTTTTTAAATGTGTAGCAATATTGCTCACTGGGAAGGGAGAAGATGAACCATAAGATTTTGTTTTTGGTGACTTGCAGTATGTGGGTTTTCTGGTAAAAGTAGGGCATTTAATGGTGGGCAGTATTCTAATCTTAGCAAAAGAATATTATAGTTTGCTAGGACCTCCAAAAGTCATTTTTTATGGCCCACTGATCATAGAGACACACATATACACACACAAGCATACATTTATAAATATACCCTAGATAAATAATCCATACACAAGTATAAAAATGTCCCTACAGTCTGTAGAAAATGTTATATGTAAGGTTGGCTATCAAATAACACTTGTTAAAAAATAAATAGCCTGGCCTAACAGAGTTAAACAATCAGAAGGAAAAAAATGTAAGAAAAATCTCTCCTATACTAAAAATAACTTGTTACATACAATATGCAGTAAAATGGGCAATCTGTAATAAATAAATCCTAGTATACAAAATTGTAAACTATTAAAAGCACAAAACATTACAACAGAAAGTACAATCAATTCAAAATTCTTACTTAACCTCTCCTCCAGTAGTTGCGCTCAACACACGAAATGGCATAAATAATTCAGCACAATTTAAGTAGGAATTTTACAAGCATTAAACAAAATTACTTACCTTAATATCCAGCTGTATGGTATAATTAAGTATGTCTTCTTCTACAAGGCTGATAATGTCTTCAAATGATCTCCACATACCCAGGCAACTACCAAAATAGTAAAACATAGCCATTATCTATAACACTTACCACAATATAACCCAATGTCAGAAGTCTTCCTTTCCCAAAACCTACCATGTTCAATTCATAATCCCACTGTCACCACCAACAAAAAAGTAAAATTCTAAATAAATAACATTAATAATCAAGAAAAAAGACTGCAATAACATCTCACCCAACCTTACATTGTGACCATGTGTTCTCAACTGAGCTGAATTCTGTAGAAAGTAATACAAATACATCAACTCCTAAAGAAGCATATCAATCACCCCCTTGTGATCCAATAAATAAATAAATAAATGAAACAAAAAAAACTGACAATTGATTCCCCACAAGAAGCACCCAGGCTATACCTAAACTCACTACTTTGTGGTGAGTACATTACCTAGCTGGCCAAGTCAAATAAAGAAATGCATTGAATAAATGGATACATTTTAAACAGCCCAATATTTATACTTCTCATTCACTTAAATGAAATGTGGATTAATGCAGAGGACAGTGTAGTTAGTGCCTCATCAAGCTGAATATGGTCATTTTGACCTGTTCTGGCACCTATTGTTTAATCCAGGGCCAAGATCAAAAATGCTTAACACATATCCAAGGGTGATGGGAGTGAGCTTAGAGTAAACTATATGCAATATGATTAATTCAAGCTTCTCTTAACACATACTGTGCTGGGGAGATGACTAGAACATGCCATTATTTTTTATAGTTTTAGTCAGCCTTTTACAACATGTGATAAACATTAAGAAACTGTTAATTTTGTGTGGATATTTCAATATACAGAAAATTGAAAAAACATTCTATGTGTACAATTTTAAGTGCATTATTTATGAGTCTGTAGCAGACATGCAGCAGATACAGAGAAATAATTACAATGGAAATCTAGGGAACCAGAAATAGCTTCGCATGTAGGGAAGGGCTGTATAAATAGAATATAGTATGACAGGAAACACATTCTTTTAAATGACCATCTCGCATCACAGCAACAACCAAAATTTCATGTTTTACGGGTTAGTTTGAGCTTTCCTAAACTAGTATCAGAAGATGGTCTGAAGCACTGATGCACACACAGTACAACACATAGATACATTTTTACAGATCAGGTGAGAATGTTATAGTCCTGCAATGCATTGAATAGTGCACACTCAGTTTATATAGCATGCATAACCCAGTGTAAGTGACATATTACATATTTGTGGTGAAGCTATACATCATCCACAGTGAGAAATAAAATAAATATAGAGTAATGAGAAATGTTTCAAAATAGTATAAAGGAGACATGCAGTTCTTTAAGAAACCATAGTCCATTTTGATAGTATGAAAGCATGTATATGAGGTGAAATGAAAGAGCATATATATATATATATATATATATATATATATATATATATATATCTACACAAATTATGGAACTCCCTCCCACCCACAATTACCTCCATACCATCATGCACCCACTTCAAAACTTTACTAAAAGCACACCTAAAAACATGCTGGCTATGCCCTTGCAACTCCCACTCTAATATCACCCACCCCATCCAACCACTACCTTTCTTTCCACTCCACAAACTACCTTGATTATAGCAAGCTCAGATGCTCATAAGCCTAGTACTTATTATACAGCAGGAACTTCTTATTGTAACATTTGTTAATGTCTGTTATGTACTTCACAGGTAAACATTCTAGTTGTCTACTGATGACTATGTTCTTCATCTGTAAATATGTTGTAAGTAATTGCTATGTAAATTGTTAATCGCTATGTAATCCAGTGTAACTACTGTCTGTTTATTTTAACTGTGGAGCTTTTCTCCCTGGGCCTCTGCTGAAAATGGACCTATGTCTAGTCGGACACTCCCGGTCAACAAATATAAATAAATAAAATAAAATAAATATATATATATATATATATATATATATATATATATATATTATATAAACACACACACACACACACACACACACAGATATATATATATATATATATATATATATATATATATATATATATATATATATATTATATGTTTATATACACACACCAAGAATTAACAATATAAATAAAACATAAAAAAACAGTTGCTATGGCTAGAAGTGACTGTCTGTAGGCCCTTGGTACTAACAGCTGCTATAACAGCTCTCCCTCTAACCTTCCTGCAGTAGTCTATTCAATGAAAAATACTTTCTTCCAGTATATACACCCTTCCTGCAGGAAGCATCACTGGACACTGCTACTTTGCATTCTGAGTTCAACACCTCAAAGTCTAATCATGTGTGCGCAAATACTTTGTCAACATCTGCACACAAATAAGTTTTGTAACATTGTGCTTTAGGAAGAGATTGTGAACAAACTTAAGTATTGCTACTGGATTGTATTACTTCATTACATGGAAATTGCTTAATGTACTCAAGTGAACTGTGTGGTTGACTGACCTCTTCATTCTGGGCAGCTAGGTCTGCAATGCAGCACTTACATTTGCAAATGATTTAGAGCCTTGGCACACATACTTCATCATTACTTAGCCCGTATTGTTTGGTATTGACAGTGCACATTGCCCATTGCCCATGCATAAGCAGATAGCATTGCTAATACCATTAGCATTCATTAAGGTTTACATATCAGCATGATGACCTGAAGATCCATGACTGCTTCATTGTCCATCTTGTGTTTCTGGATGTCTCATGTACACAACACAGGTACATGTCAGTCTCAGTTCTGGAATATACATTAATAACATAATAGCTAATCAAAGTCAGCAATATGTATGTATTACTGATCATAAGATTGCATTTACTCTTTCATATCAACCAATATCAGTGACAATGGTGCAACAGGGAACACACTTGCCTTTAGTGCAGAAGGCTATGGAATCTATTCCTACACCAGGTAGATTGATCGATTGCTGACACTTGCAGTTCAGCATAAGGTGGGTGTGCTGCACTCCTGAGTGTGCTGTCCTTCGGACGAAACATTAAAGCAAGGCCCAATCTGCTTGAGTTGGTGGTAGCTCAGGTGGATATAAAAGATTACACAGCACATATCGGAAAGAGTAGGGATCCTTTATTTAGATACACATTTACATATATATGTACATATTTACAGATTTATAAAATAATTTAAAATCTTTTTCATTTTTAAATTTTAAACATCAGAACTTGCCATTTCTATATTTTTATATCAACCCCAACTTCTTTCATAACCATAAACTAATTTCCTTTTAAATTAGTGTCAATATCCATTTCCCTGTAAACATGATTTCATTAGTTATTTCATTCTGTATTATCCAAACTACATAAGCTATTTTTTTATTTTTCAAATGTTCGTTTATGTTTTCATAATATCCTCTTCAGTCATGAGTATTTATGTCTTCATAATTTTTTGATATTTTCCAAAACATTTTCTACATAATTTATTCTACAACTTTTTAACTCTCACATTTTATAAAAATATTCTGTTGTTTCTTTTTCTCCACAATGCAAACATATTATTTCACTTTTCTTTTTATATGACTTATTAGCCTTAATGGGTAATCTCTTTATTCCCAATTTCCACAAAAAGTATTGGCATTCAACTTTATATTTACACCACTTGTTTCTTTCTTTACTTCTGAAACACTGTTTCATAGATTAAACATTAATATTTCCACATAATATTATTATACCATTCTTCCACTTCATCAGTGTTTATTTTGCACATTCTTATCTTTTGTTCATAACTCTCTATTTCTTCATTAAAACATTCTTTTGGTTTTCTATCATTTCTTATATTTTCCCCAAATTCTTTATGCTTGTCCTTTAATTTCTCATCCCTTTCATTTAACCATTTCAATTCCTTATATAAACTTTATGAAGCAGCATAATCTATTGGATTTATCATACCTAGCCCTCCTTCCTTTCTCATATATAAGACATCCCTTTGGTAGGATTTAATCTTCTTCCCCATATAAAAGAACAGAAAGTTTCTCATGTTCTGTAGGAATCATGACAATACTGTATAAATATGCTAGCTTTCCTATTTTCGTTGAATTAATCGCATACATTTTTTCTTATATGGTAATCTGTACATTTCCCATAATATACAGATGTCTTTTATTTCCTTTAATATTTCCCATCCTTTCTTATTTTCTTCCTTATCAAAAGTTATCCCTAGAACAGATATTTCCTTCACAGATAATTGTGCACCTGCTATTTGTATTGTGTCACCTATTCCTTTACTCTTTTCTTTACTAAGCATCATACCTCTTTCTTTTAAACATTGAACTAAATAGATAATTTCTCTTATCCACTCTCTATTTTTAGTTGTTATAACAATATCATCTGCGTATGACATCATAACTGGAATTTCAACTTCCAACTGAATTTTATAATTTGCATTCTACATTTTATGGTTTACCTCTCTAACAACTGTATTCATGACCAAAGTAAATAAAATACTACTCATAGGACACCATTGTCTTATATCATATACATTTCTTTAGTTAAACATCTATTAATTAAGACTCATAACTTTATTATCCTTATAAACTGTTCTTCATCCTTGCTTAATTTTATTATTAATATTCTACATATCATTTTTCCACAATATGTTATGCTGTATAGAATCAAATGCTTTATTAATATCACTTACTATAAGTGTTATATCTTCTTTCTTTCTATTTGCAGCATCTCTGATTTTTCTCACTATACTTAATAATTTTTGACATCCTTTTCCTTTTGTACAGTACACACTTTGCTCCATTATGCATTGCATTTTATTCTCAAATCTCTTTTATATTATTTTCCTGAATAGCTTATAGTCTATATTATGTAAAACTATTGGTTTCCATGTTTTTTTATTTTACTTTTCTTCCTTTTTCTATATAAATTGTAATACTCTGTTGCATAATTCCTTATATTTTAATCATTTATTTAAACATTCATTGAATACACATACTAAATAGTTTTTCAGCCAGCTTTCTAGATTTTTATACATTTCAAGCCCAACACCATCTGAGCCTGATGCTGATTCCACATTTAACTGTTTAAATGTTTTTTTTTCTAATTCATATAATGTAATCTCTTTTCCAAATTATTATTTTCAGACTTTTACTTCCCATTTCTTTATATTCTGTCTCTTGTTTTTACTAAACATTTCTTCCACATAATTTAAAACAATTTCCATAATTTGTTGCTGACTTTTCTTTTTATTACCATCTTTATCTTTCATTTCCCTCATTATACTACTATTGTCCTTCACTATATTGCTTAAATAAGGTGAAACTTCTTTTCTCCCTTGTAAAAATATCTTTGTTTATACTATAGTTCTCTATTTTTTAATTTTTCTTATAAATTTATTTTCCTTATCATAATGATATCTATTATTTTCTAAGTTATTTATTGCATCTTTATCTTATAATCTTGCATATTCCTGCTTTTTTCTTTCTTTTTTTTCCAAAATATATAGCCATCTTTATATTTTCATAGGTGCAGAGGTGATTAATAGGCTAGTGGCAGAAGGGCCTTTACAAGCCTAGCCAATAATGCACAGGATATTATTCCTATCATATACTACAACAATCCATTAAAGTATTATTTGTCTGAATATTATTTGTTAGAGAATACCTAATGTTGTGCCTAACAGAACTGTCCTAAATTTGCTTAATTTTACCCTACATTGCATTGTCTTTTATTACTTATGTATTGTAACATTGTTTATTTTTCTGCTTTTTTCTATGTGGAGCTTTTTTCCCCAGGCCTCTGCTGAAAAAGGACACGTGTCCAGTCGGACTCTCCCAGTAAACAAATGTAAAATAAATAAAATTATAAAAAATTATATCTTGCTCTCCAAGATATGGGATGGGAAATATCAGGATAGTGGGTCTTTTAGGTGTTGGAGCCATCCATCATTTTACAGACTGCCTCTGTCTATAATACCCTCGGCATGAATTTACAGCTCCTCATCCATTTAACCAAATTCATTCTGAAGAGTGAGAGGTATGCACATTGTTTTACGAAGATGGGAATTTTATTCGGTAGAAGAGGTAGTTTTTGGGATATGAATCTATTTGTCCAGTAAGTTCTGTTAGAGTCACAAATAAGGTTCAGGTCCATGGAATGCCCTACCCTTGTATAATTAATTTTTTTGCGAATATGTATACAAAAAAGTGCTTTGGTACCTATTTTTAAGAATAAGGGTGATGCAGAGCAGTAGTAACTACAGAGGAATAAAACTGATCAATCACAGCATGAAATTATGGGAAAGAGTAGTAGAAGCTAGGTTAAGAAGGGAGGTGATGATTAGTGATCAGCAGTATGGTTTCATGCCAGGAGAGAGCACTACAGATGCGATATTTGCTCTCAGAGTGTTGATGGAGAAGTACAGAGAACGTCAGAAGGAGTTGCATTGTGTCTTTGTGGACTTAGAAGAAGCATATGACAGGGTGCCTAGAGAGGAGTTGTAGTATTGTATGAGGAACTCGGAAGTGGTAGAGAAGTATGTAAGAGTGGTACAGGATATGTACAAGGGTAGTATGACAGCGGTGAGATCTGCAGTGGGAGTGACAGATGCGTTTAAGGTGGAGGTGGGACTACATCAAGGATCAGCTCTGAGCCCTTTCTTATTTGCAGTGGTGGTGGACAGGTTGACAGACGAGATCAGACAAGCATCCCCATGGACTATGATGTTTGCAGATAACATTGTGATATGTAGTGAGAGTAGGGAACAGGTTGAGGAGACCCTGAAGAGGTGGAGATATGCTCTAGAGAGGAGAGGAATGAAGGTCAGCAGGACTAAGACAGAATATATATATGTGTGTGTGAATGAGAGGGAGGACAGAGGAATGGTGAGGATGCAGAGAGTAGAACTGGCGAAGGTGGATGAGTTTAACTACTTGGAATTAACAGTTCAAAGTAATGATGAGTGTTGAAGAGAGGTGAAGAAGAGAGTACAGGCAGGGTGGAGTGGGTGGAGAAGAGTGTCAGGAGTGATTTGTGACAGACAAGTACCAGTAAGAGTGAAAGGGAAGGTTACAAGAGGGTAGTGAGACCAGCTATGTTATATGGGTTGGAGACAGTGGCATTAACAAAAAGGCAGGAGTCAGAGCTGGGTGTGGCATAGTTAAAGATGTTAAGATTTGCACTGGGTGTGATGAAGGTAGACAGGATTAGGAATAAGTATATTAGAGGGTCAGTCCAAGTTGAACGGTTTGTAGGCAAAGCCAGAGAGGAGATATTGCATTCGTTTGGACATGAGTTGAAGAGAGATGCTGGGTATATTGGGAAAAGGATGCTAAGGATGAAGCTGCCAGGTAAGAGGAAAAGAGGAAGGCCTAAGATAAGGTTTATGGATGTGGTGAGAAAGGATATGCAGGTGGTTGGTGTGACAGAGCACGTTGCAGAGGACAGGAAGAAATGGAAACAGATGATCCACTGTGGTGACCCCTAATGGGAACAGCTGAAAGAAAAAGAATACTGTAATGATTGCAGAGTTTATAGTCATTTAGAAAAAAAACTCAATTATGGCAATAGAATGAAAGGGCTACAAAAGGAAGTGTTATGAAACAAAGGATCATTTGTTGCTAAATAAAATCATAATTGGAAATTGTTAAAAGGAGAAGAATCTGAGTATGGCATGGATATATTACAAAAAAGCATTTGGTAGCATTCCACATCCATGGATGAAGGAGTGCTTACAGGTGTACAAGCTAAACACTACATTGATCAATTACATTACAGTGAACATGAACTGGTGGCAAAGCACTTTGTAGCTAAGCCACGACAAAGCGACAGTTATTATCGCAGGGATAAAAATGTAGAAGGAGATATTCCAGGGTGATTCTCTATCACCACTGCTAATTTGTCTTTCTCTTAACCCAACAAGCTGTTTACTTAACAGATAAGACCAGGATAACAGTTTGGCTCCTAGAAAACAACTGTGTTTAAAGACTTCTCATCTACTTTTTGTAGACTACTGAAAACTATATAGTTCATTAGATGAGGAGTTGAAAGCACAACTGTAAGTGGTTAAAACTTTCTCAGATGATATAAGAATTTCATTTGGCACTTATAAATGTGGAAAAGCAACATTTAAACCAGGAACTCTAAAGCACCAAGACAATACCCGTCTACAGGAATGTGATATAAAGGAACTTGAGCAGGAGGAAATGTATAATTATTTGGGAATTGTTACAGGATTGGCAATAAAACACAAATGCGAATAAAAGTCATTCAAGAATATTTCAGAAGACTAAATCTAGTACTGAAAATTCCATTCACATCTAGAGAAAAGTCCAAGCTATAAACCAATGTGCTCTTCCTGTTCTAACTTGCAGTTTTGAGTTGATTGACTGGCCCCAAAAGGTATTGGCTGAGTTGGACAGGCATACAAGAAAAATGCTTCATGTTTATCAAAGGAAATATAAAAAATCAGTGCATACCAAGATTATATATTTTTCTCATTCTGAAGGAGGAATGGGCCTCCTTGAAAGTGATTATATGCACAGATCTGAAGTCAGGAGACTGAATACATATCTGCTGACCTCACCAAATCCAAACATAATGAAACTTTTAAAACATGAGGCGAAGTAGTCAAAGATTACTTCTCTGCTTAGTTAGCAGAAACACATTGGTGTCAAGATGGAATGGAAATCAAAGAAGAAGTGGATAAAAGAAAGAATATAAGAAGATCAGATGAGAAGAAAAGAAATGTAGACAAGGCATAAATATTGTGGCAAGTATAGAGAGCTATTGGAATAACCTCATGTCAATCAATATTTGGCAAACTAATGGTTAAGGAGAGGTGAATTGCGAGCAACATCTAAGGTTAACAATGGTGACCCAGGATAGTGGACTACATATATGTTGGTTTACAAAGTCCATTGAACATGACAGCATGCCTCTCAACTGTCCAGATTTTCACAGAATGTCCAGATTTTTGCCTCATATTTTTGGTCTGTTTCCTCATAAAATTGTGGTTTTCTGAAAAACGCTGGAAAATCAATGAGACTGAAGTCAGAAAATAATTGCAGAAATTGAGTTTCAGACATCATATCCTTCAGAAAATTCATGCCAATCCAAAAGCTATTATTCTATCAACTTTCTAAGTTTGTAAGAGCAATATTTAATAAGTGTCCCTGTTTTGAGGCATTTCTGTCTCCATTATTTGTGGCTTTGTCCAGATTTCTTCCTCTAAGTGGTTGAGGGGTATGCATAGGAGAGAAACAGACAAATGCAGGTTCTGTAAAAAAGAACTGGAAACAGTCGCATCTTGTTGCTGGGTGTGATGCACAGCACAGTAGAGGGTCCGTATACTGAAAAGCGCAATAATGTGACAAGACTGCAATGGGGATTGTGCAAACACTACATTACTGAAGTACATGAGAAGCATTGGAAACATAAGCCACAAAACATTATAGATAATGACTACATTTATATCACATGGGATCACTCATTATCAAAGTTAAAAAATAGATGCGAGAAAAACAGATATGACAGATAATCCAGGAAAAAAATGAAAAGTAGCATTGATCATTGAAAACGCAACACCCATGCATTACAGTGTTTTACATACAGAGGAACAAAAACATCATTAAATAGATCTGTATGTAGAAATAAGAGCAATGTGGAAGAAAGATAGACAATTCCAATAGTAGTAGGAGTAATGGGTCTAATAAAGAAAGAATTTACAGCTGCACTTAGACATGCTAGAAATACATGTAACTGTATGAATTACAAGAGTCAATTTTGGACACATTGCGGGTGCTGAAAAGAATGCTTTTGGCTAACAAAGGTTAAAACAATACTAATTTCATGAACTTTAATCATGCTCATGGTATTAGAAACCCAAAAGACTTGGGGAAATTAAACTGAGGAATAACCTTCCCCACCAACACAGCCAGAAGATGTATACCTTCTACTTTCTTACTGCCATTTCTCCTGTATAATGCCCCAATCTTCTCTAACCTTCAAGTGTCACAACTGTCACAACTTGAGCAAAGTTATAATAAAATAGCTACATTTGCACTAAACTATAGCAACTGAGCAGGCCACTGACTATCCATCAGAGAATTAAACTAGTTAAAACAGACACATTACCTAGCTCTTTCTCTGTTAATTAGAATACACAGACTTCTCTAAAGGCCTGGAAATTGTCCAGCCCTTAACAACTTAATACAACACTACTCATGTACTAGAATGGTATTTTCTAGAGAAAAATCACTAATTACTATAACCAAACCATGTAATACTGCAGTTGACTCTCTATTTTTAAATAGTGTACATAAACTATGGAACCACATCCCACTACCACTGAAACCCATTTAGAATGCAAACTTATTTAAAACAAAATTAAAACTTCACCCATCAAATCAATGGATCTGCTCCTGTAGACATAACTCACAACTGTCCCTGATTTTGAATAAATTTTACCTCTGTCCATTGTTAATTCTTCTTTAAATTGGTGACTTCTAAAGAAAAGGTGATGAAGTACTCTAAATAAATGTCTGCAATTATAGTTATAGAGTCCTTTTACTTCAGAATATTTATATTATTCACATTCTTTACTCTAGTAATGTCTCAAGTTAACAACACTATTTCTGGATTTGTCCCCAATACATTGAGAGCTATGCCAGTACATCTCCAGAATAAATACTACTGTTATCTTCAGCTTGCCATATCATTCATAATCCTATGCCCTACAGCTAGCCTTCAACAATACCTAGTAGTTTTATTAACACCTCACAGCTATCTGCATAGTTTTGAGACACTGCTCAAGCCCCACCCCTATATTTCTAATATAAACCATATGATAGCCAAACATATAATTGTCTCTGAAGATACTTTACACCACACCTCTTAACTACAATATTAACCATATCACCTGCCCTATCTAGTTCCTTCCCTGACCTCCATTTCTTTCAACTTCTGAGCACTAATTACATGATCGATTATCTATTTGACAAACCCACTAATACACCTCTCCAAATGCTAAGTGTTCAACATCTAATAATGCACAAGTATCTGTTTTACTGTAATATCTGCCTCTATTTTAAATGAATGCAATCTAATTAGCAAATGTACATGTAATGGTCAATGCATATTACTTAATACCTGTTCATATATATTACTGAATGTCTATTTAAAAATGTTTGTCATATTTTGAAGTTTTTCTCTCCAGGCCTCCACTGAAAAGTTTTTTTTTTTAACTAAACCCAGTTGTACAAACCCTAAAACAAATAAAATAAATAAAGTTACTATTCCTCAGGAAATATTACTTGATATCATGAAATTACAAACACTGCTGGGCCAAAGTCGTTTTCTCTATCAGTTGTAATATATTTTTTTCATATCTATCTATCTATCTATCTATCTATCTATCTATCTATCTATCTATCTATCTATCTATCTATCTATCTATCTATCTATCTATCTATCTATCTATCTGTCTGTCTATCTGTCTATCTACCTGTGTGTCCTCCTTTGAAAGATATTTGTATTTAAACCTTTTTGGTTACTTTGACACACTTAGTTGTTTAGATTATGCCCTTTATCTCTGGCTTTTCTTGCAGTGTAGGCATGGTTCAATGACAGACTGATCAAAGCCTGTTTGAGACAAAATGCATAATATCACCTGAGGTCTTGTTCTCTAAGAATTAGCTGTAGTAGTTAAGAGTGGTGGTAATGCAGCCCCTGCACTGAGTATGGGAGCTTGCCTCAGTTGTAAGAACTTTTGCACATAGTTTATTTGTTTGCTCCAAAGTTTGTTTGTTTCTTTCGGCTTTTCCCGGTTAGGGGTCACCACAGCGGAACTCTGGTCCGCTAATGATTGGCAATAGATTTTGATGTGCTGGCTTGCCGGGCCTAACGCACAACCTTTAATGAAGGAATGCCCATTCACGCATGTCACCACACAGAAGACGCTCTAACTGAGAATTGAACGGGCAATGTTTAACTGTGAGGCGACAACGGTACCGCAGCAAATTGTTATAAAAGAGCTGTGCCACATCTCCTAGTTATACTATGTTACTTTACTTTGTCTTCACACGTTTTCTGATGACTCTTTTTATACCTTCTGTTCAGCTACTCGCTTAAAAAAAGAGTAGGATATTTGAAATTGTACAACATAAAGCTGGTTTGAATTTAACTGTATGTACAGAGATACCTTTTTTATGCACCCAAAGATCAGATCAGTTTTTCATACCTGGGTCATTATATTGATTATCTTTAGTAATATTATGACATTATACCAAAGTCCTTACAAGTTGTGTTGATCACCTCTACAAAAGTAACCCGTTTTTTTTTTTGTATTGTATTTTTTTTCATTATACTATGCTATATGACCATACTACAAAATGTTAATGCAACAAGGCACAGAATGTGTAATTCATGTTTTCATCATGGTGCAGGGCAACATGTAGTCACAAGAACACAGTCCCCAGGATCAAATTAAAGTATCCACAAAAGTTGGAAATATAATTTACCCATACCCTGCCCTAGTTGTATTCCTGTTGAACAACAGCATTCTATAGAACAGAAATAAATTACTTTTTAAATAATGCCAATGTCAGTTCTGTATTCATCTGTCAAAGCTGATAATTCATTTACAGCACATAAGTGACATTTACATGTACTACCGTGGAGTGCGTTAATATAATAAATAATTCAGCAGTATCTGAATCTGCAAGGTATGCATAGTAACCAGTACAGGAAACAGATGCACATCACATTTATATTTTAGTTTATATCTGTAGCAAGCATCCATCCCAGCTGCTACAGTCAACTCGAGGAGTGCTAAACCGCTTCAGTTATGAAGAATTGCCCCCCATAATTGTCTCCTTTTAAATATATATGAACAGATATTAAGTAATAAGCAATACAACATGGGGAAGACTAAAGTGCTTCAATTTTGCAGTTCTGACCTGTAAGAAAATAAATTACAACAAAAAAAAATAGTCTTCTTTTAAACTGTAGTAATTGCTTGGCACACTTCTGGCAAGCAGTTCCTACAGTCCGCAAATAGAGCTTTAAAGTAGGGCAATTTGCCTCCCTTTAAAATGTAACAACAAGTAGCTACTTTCTTTCATGCCGCATACTTACTGCTAAGCTTATCAGTTCTGAACTGATATATATATATATATCTGCGAGTGTTTGTATAGGGGGAATGCTGTCCTCTTAAACTGTAGTGACTGCTGCTTGCTACAGTTCACATATGGAGGCTAAAGTGCTGCAATTCCAAGTCTAGGTAGGAGGGAAGAGGAAAACAAAAGTTACTACTTTAAAATGTAGCAGCACACAGCTGCTATAGTTTATGCCATATTCCAAACACTAATGCGCTTCGATTGTGATGTCCTGCCATGGGAAAATAAAAAGGCAGCTTTTTTTTCTTTTAACAGTAACAATGAGGAAATCATAAATTCTGCTAAAGGCAACATGAAGACATGAACCACTATTAGGAGCATTCTATGAAATCATAGCGTTAAGAGATAGCTATACTGCAGTACTCTAGTATCGACACCTGAAATATCGGCAGTATACATCTCAACCCTATGATTTCACAGAACGCTCCTAATTTTGGCTCATGTTTTCACCTGCTACAGTCAACTCGGGGAGCGCAAAAATCACTTCAGTTATGAAGAATTGCCCCCCCCAATTGTCTCCTTTTAAATGTAACAGCAAACAGCTGCAGCAGTCTTATGCCACATTCTCAGTGCTAAAGCGTATCAGTTCTGTCCTTCTCTGTGGAAAGATAAAGGGGGAAAAAATCATCTCCTTTTAAACTGTAAACTGCTAGAGTCCACATACAGAGGGCTAAAGTGCTGCAATTTTATTCAAGTATTTGCATGAGGGAAGAGAAAAAAAATTACTATTTTAAAATTGTAGCAGCAAACAGCTGATACAGTTTATGCCACATGCGGACTGCTTCACTTCTAACGTTCTGACTAGCTGGCATAAGGAAGAAAACTCCACTGCCCTTAAACACTTGCAACGAGGAAATCATAAATACTGTTAAAGGCAAGGTGAAGATTTAAGCCATGTTAAATGAAATTATAGAGTTAAGAGATAATACTGCACTGCTCTAGCGTAGTATTGGCACCTGATATATCAGCAGTATACCTCTCAACTGTATGATTTCATATAACGCTCCTAATTTTGGATCATGGCTCACATCGCTATCACATGAAGCTATCAACATTTCTTTGCAAATACCATTTGGGCAATATTGAACTGAGTAAATAAGCCTCAGAATTAGATGTGACCAGAACCAAAGTATAGTTGAGTTACTTTTCCCAAGGGAATGAAAACAGTCCTGGAAAAGTTCAAGTAGGGTCATATGTAAAGATATGAAGGTGGAGAGGGGGTGTGAATGATGACGTCACACTGTGGGTGGTATTATCTGGCCAGACTGGGAAAGTGAAAACAAGGAAATTGCACAAAAAAAGAAGAGAAATGTGCAGATTTACTATCACAGGTCAACTGAACACTACTTAAAGCATGCACTGGTGAGGAAAAAAAAATAACGTGTTCTGGAAGCTGCATCTTTGACACTCTCCCTTTAAGTTCTGATGTTGCTCCTGACTTGAACATACAAATTCCCTCGTGTGGGGTTGAGATCAAGATAAAACAATGTTGCTACGTGTATGATGAGAAAAGAATAAACAACGGATTTCTGTCCATAGAAAAAGTTGAATTGGGAAGTGGTATTTCTGATTTAAGTGCATTGCCTAATGTTTTTAGTCTTCAGGGAAACCTATTTTATGCAAATTCTGTATCTCAAACTCCACTGAAAGGTGGAAGAAAATATTATCTCTTGCTTTGGAATAATGAAGATCCATATGGAGACAAGTGGAATGTGTTTAAACAACCAGAGCTCAACATCACTGTAGACAGCTGTTGTTGTTGTTGTTGTCTTTCGGCTTTTCCCGGTTAGGGGTCGCCACAGCAGAACTCCGGTCCGCTAATGATTGGCAGTAGATTTTCAAGAACGCAGAGGTGCCAGCTCGACGTTCAACCTTCAACTAAGGCATGCCCATTTACGCATGTCTTTCGAACGCCCACCCAACCGTGGGGAGGACATGCAGACTCCACACAGAAGGCACTCCCCGCACTCCAGCTGAGAATCGAACGGCAGAACATCTTGCTGTGAGGCAACAATGCTACCGCCGCACCACTGCAGAATACCAAGTATAATAAACATAGTTGTGATAGCTTATAAAATATGCAAGGGGCAAATGGCGCACCTCTTTTAAGAATATAATTTTGGGCAAAGAATATTTTCTGTCTGGTGGTTTCCATGATTTATAAAATGTGATTCATAAAATTTGAGGGCTTTTCTTCTTTTCTAGGCAGCTATGTTTTTTTTACAGTTTGTTTGAATGGTAAAGTATCTTTGGTAGTGACATTATAGAGAACACATTAGAAATATGATTTGAAATGTACTTGTGGAATATAGCTTTCTAGAAAATGTTTTTTTTTTTAGTTGAAGTCATGCACTAAAATTGGGCAGTGACTGAGATGCAATGGTTTGCACATAAAGGTGTCTAGAATGCTTAGCTTTTAAAGGTCAATAGGCAGCATGTTGACTTGATAGAGATAATGTGCTGGTGTTGGAGATAAGCACATGAATACACAGACACTGTTAAGACTTTCTTGCAATTTGAGTGTATTTCTAAGTCAGTTATTATAGGCAGGATGTAGTATAACATTTATGTCAGTGTTTTGTCTCCTTTTGCATTTGTTGGAGTTAGTGCATTGTTTTCATTTCACTTTACTGTAATTTGCACCTATAATTATATTTCACAGAGCATGTAAGTAAAACTGTTTGAAGCTTTAAATTTGAATCCAGAGATCTTTTCTCTGGGAATGCCTATTGGGAGGGGATTTGCAGTACTGTGGTTTGCTTTGCAAATTTTATTTGTATAGTCAGCAGCATCATTTTTGACTTGGAGTATTTGTACATGCCTCACCATCTATTGCCTATGTGCACCTTAACCCTAATATTTGTTTTACTTTGTTGTATTATGACTGTACTAAAAAGTCACCTTTTTCCTTAAGTTTTTTGGTGTTTGGCCCATGTTATGCTTCAAAAGGACATCTGGACCAATCCAACTACATGGTTAGCAAGTAAAAATAGCCCCCATAAGTAAATAAGTAAGTAATTGGTGAAAGCAGCCCATGTTTTAATATAAGGTTTTTGTAGATGATTTCAAAATGGCATTTAACAGACCAATGTTAAAGCAGATGATTAAGGCAGTGATCTGTTATCAAGCTGTTTCCAGTAGTCCAGGCTTGGATTCTGTTAGAATCACTTTGCTTGCTGATACAAATCTGAGCAAGTCAGTTAACCATTAGTGCTCTGGGGCATTTGTAAAACTGTCCTATGCTCCTCATTGGTCTCCTGGGCTACATGCCTCGTATTTATTTATGAACTACGTTATTAGTGCAGAGGACAAATTGGTTTGTTAACAGAATTCAGAGATGCTGTTAGAGAAAAGAGTAAAGCTCCAAGTACTGAGCCTTACAGAACTCCTGTCAGTAGTGGTAGAGAGATGAGTGGTGGCTACAGGTACTCAGGCTCAAACCCTGTAGGTACAGGTAAAAAGAACCTAAAGTCCCTATCCACCACCACTTGTGAATTTATGCCTCATATTTTTGTTCTGTTCCTCATAAAATCTGTGGTTTTCAGGATTTTTGTGGCAAATCACTGAAGTATTAAATTCACTAAATAATGACAGGCATTTGAATTTCAGACTTCATATTCTTCAGAAAGTAAATGGTAACACAAAACCTTTTATTCTAGCAATTTTCTACGTTTATAAGATCAGTATTTGAAATTTGTCCCTATTTTGGGGTTGTATTCCCCTACTATTGGCTTTGTCCAGTTTTTTGTCCTAAGAGGTTGAGCGCTAAGGCAAGAAGTGAGATCTGAATTAAATATATCCATTTAAGTTTCAGTCTTCCTATCTTTCAGGAAACTGCTGATTTTGCATAGTGGTATGCTGCGCTGACTATAGTGCACAGGGTCCTGGGTTCAGGACTTGGCAGTGAAATGCAT
This sequence comes from Protopterus annectens, assembly GCF_019279795.1. Lineage (NCBI taxonomy): Eukaryota > Metazoa > Chordata > Ceratodontiformes > Protopteridae > Protopterus > Protopterus annectens. The sequence goes on along the minus strand of NC_056731.1, from coordinate 166,737,398 downwards.
GGTAGTAAGACGTTTTATTCTAGCAACTTTCCAAAATTATACAAGCAATGTTTAAAATGTGTCCCTGTTTTTTGGCCTTTTGACCCCCCCCCAAAAAAAAAATTGAAATTGAAAATAAGTGCGAGAAGTTGTACAATATGTCTATGGCTTACACTACTTTCATTCTATATATATATATATATATATATATATATATATATATATATATATAGATATATACACACACACACATATATATATATATATATATATATATATATATATATATATATATATATATATATATATATATCTATATACACACACACATATACATAGTGTGTGGAAGTAGACTTTTATGATCTAAATGTTCTGAAATGGGTACTTTTGTCATTATTGGTTCATGCATATTTTGTTTCATTGCCTAGAGGAAAAATGTTAAAACAATAAATTTAAAATGCACTCTAAGTCTAACAAGTGTGCTGTATTTTACAAGGAATATAATTTAATAAAGTCAGGAAGGTGTATCAAGGAACACATGTATGCTTCTTGTTTTGTGTGTAAGGGGCTTATGATCTGAAAACAGCCCAAAGGTAATCTTTATCCACCACTGGCCAGATGCATTTTCTTTGGATGTGGTGTGGGTTTCAATGCTGTTTCAATGAATGTGAGTTTCAAGGGCAGAGAAGTTTTACTGCTAAGTCTATGTTCATTGTGACACAATATTGCTTTGTTTAGATGATGTCTATTAGTGTTTGTGCATTGTGCTATAAAATGTAAAAATAAAATCCAAATAATCATTGTAGAAGTAAAGCAGTATGCACGCATTAGTGTTTATGGTAAATGGGGTGAAACAGCCAGGTAATGGGACATTGGAATGGCCGTAGGTGGACTCTGGTTCCATATTTTGGTTGTCAGTTCTTCAGTTTGTATTTGAAAATTGGTATCCCACAATTCCATTGGAGTGGGAGGGGTTACATAATTGTGTATGCAAATATTATGTTAATCAGCATACATATTTGTACCTATTTTTCATGGGGCTTGTCCAGATTTTTGATGGTTCCAGGTTGAGAGGTATATATAGGACGTTTAGTGCTGTTTGCACTTATGTGTGCTACAATAATTGCTACAAGGAACCAGATGAAGTGCTAGGCGAATAAGCTAGTTAAATGCAAGAGAGAAGAGAACTGGCAAGCTCTATGGGAAAAATTGAGGAGCAGACTTTCTGGCACCAGTAATACGTTTATGGCTCTCACCTATCCCTGATTTTGTAGAATGCCGCTTATTTTGCCTTACATTGTTGGTATGCCAAACAACTAAGGACTGCAGTCATTAAATAATGGCATACACTTGAGTTTCAGACTATATATCCCTCAGAAAACGCATACTAAATGCAAAATTTTTATTCAAGCAATTTCTAAGTACATAAAAGCAATAGTGAAAATCTGTCCCTGTTTTGACTTTGTCCATGACAACTCAGCTAAGAAGTTGAGAGGTATGGTTGGAATGTGTAATAGCCAAAGACACCATAGGCTGTACAAATATCTGCACCAGATCTAGAGTGGATTTCAGACCAAACTCACTACTGCTCAGCTCTCAGAATTGCAAGACATCAAACATCTACTAGATGCATAGGCCCTGAGATGCAAGCCCTAGCAGGAGAAAACTAGACGAGCCCCTCATCAGCTAAGGACTGCTGACCTGACTAGCCCTGGAAACTAGTAACAAAAGGAAGATCTTCAATCCTGAGCCTCAGACTCCCCATTGCCATGTACTACCCATCCATAACCAGATGGCACAAGGGACTGACCTCTGAGATAAATGTGTTCAACCCCAAGTTCAAGCCAATCAACTAAAGATGGGATGGCATAAGATTCTCATTATAAATCAGCCATTATGGGAGCCAAGGCCATGCTTCCCTGATCTCAAAAATATCATTTGAGACCAAAGACTGGTTAAAGCTCAAATCTTCATTGCTCAATAGTAATCATCAGACCACTTGGATACCAGACTTAACTTGAGAATGCTCAGACTTGGGCCTACACTTTGAATACTTGCATTGAAGTGATGTTTTAACTTATACCTGGGGACTGTAAGAAGGACCTTGCCACCCATCATCATGCAAAGAACTTCTGACCAAAACTATCTTTGTAAAATGCGCTAACAACTTTTTTGTATACAATGCTGAACAGCCCAGCTGAACCAATGACCACTGTGGCAATTATCACTACTGTCTTCTTCCTGATACAGCACATGCAGTGACAGGTTAGGTTTTCACAAATAACTTGATGGTCATGTGGACACTTACTCAGATATTTACACATGTAAATGTCAAATTTTACTTGTGATAGCAAGGACTGAGATCTGAACTGTGCAAGCAGCAAAAAAAAAAAAAATCTGGTGGGCTCCATGGCTGAGTGCATTTATGTAGCCAGTGCATTACCTCATGTAGCACATCAGATAAACAAAATGCAAATTTTCTGACTGGTACAGAATGAATATCCATACAAGATCTGCCAAAGATTGTCTTTACAGTTAGACTATCAATTTTGACACAATATGTATTTCTTTCACTTGCCTTGGTCTCTCTGTGAGTTACTTTTATCATTGTGCATATTTTCAGAGCGATTTGAGCTACTGTCAGGTCTTCTACCATGAGAATGCTGGTGATACTGATGCCTGTCTTCCGAAGAATTCTGACTGCTCCTGCCTCTGGATTTTTCCCTTTGTGGTCCACCTGAAATTTTTAAAAAGCCTTAAGAAATCAGGTGTTTAACAAACTTTGACATTACTAAGCTACCATGACAAAAATATGGATTTTGTGAGTAATTAGACCCTCTTCTACTAGTAATATTTATTGTATGCCATCATAAAAGCAGAATTCTAGCCCACACTCTGACATTTGGAAATTGGAGATAAGGGCTTCTGAATCCATTTATCAGTAGATTAATTCAGTCAGCAGTTTATCAGGTTATATCATTATAAATGTCCACATTAATCCTAGATATCTAAAACAATATGCACACATACTTAGTTCTAAATATCAAATGCAACACATCCAGGATGAATTATAGACTCCTTAGATGAATTCCACTTACTTTTATCTTAGCTTTTCGTTTAGCTGCTATGATATCTATAGATGTTTTCCATCAACTGAAAATTATGACAAATAATTTTTTGACACAGTAATATTTAATCAACACTGCTTCTAATGTTTGAATTGACAACTAATGTCCACCGTAAGGCCCACTCCCCGAGTAGTCAGGGGGCCCTCACATGGTGATAGGATTATGTTGGAATAGCTTGGTAAGGAGTAACTGGAGGATCCAGTGTATGTTGATGTGGTAAGTGGAGGAACAACCAGAGGACTACCTGAACCAAATAGGGAGCTGCTTTAAATATTTGAATATATATATATATATATATATATATATATATATATATATATATATATATATACATACATATACACACGCACACATACACACACACACACACACACACACACACACACACACACACACACACACACACACACACACACACACACAAACACATATATCTGATTTAGATTTTTACTGACATCAAAGCACACTGTCATGGTCCAGTCTTGAGACATGTACTCTACATAATCAAGCAAGCCACATCCTGACATCTATGGAAGCACACAAATCACTTTCTACACAATGTATTAATTTACCGACATAAACACTGCCATGATGGATGCACATTATTTCTGACAGTTTTATTAATTTATTTTATTATTTATCTTTCTGATTCGATCATTGATGCCTAGTAACTGGTGTAAAGTTTCATATGTATTAGAAATCGAGGAAGTGCCAACATTATCCTAAACAATGAATACATATTAATATTTTATTTCCCTACTAAAAATTCTTACTCTGTTCATCCATAACATAAACCTGGTCCCTGAAATACTGTTATTTTAGTAGAAGGGAGTTCATATCACTTATTTCCAGCCTCATCTATTAGTACTGTCACTACCAAATGTGTAACTTGGCTAGATGGAAGAAATGAAACCAAAAAAAGTATAGTTGTAACTCAGTAAACAAATAGCTAGTCTACTTTCACTTCCCTCATCCTAGTCAGACTTTCCTACTATAGCCATGTCATGCTATAAACACTCCTAACAATACTTATCTATAGCAGAAAACCTTTTTCCTGCATTACAGGCCCATCCTTACTGTTTAGCAACCAACACAAAATAGACAGAATTATTGCGGTGGTGGTGCTGCGGTAGCGTTGTCGCCTCACAGTTAGACGTTGCCCGTTCAATTCTCAGTTAGAGCGTCTTCTGTGTGTCGACATGCGTGAATGGGTGTTCCTTCGTTGAAGGTTGTGCGTTAGGCCCGGCAAGCCAGCACATAAAAATCTACTGCCAATCATTAGCGGACCGGAGTTCCGCTGTGGCGACCCCTAACCGGGAAAAGCCGAAAGACACAATTAAAATCTAGTTTCATGGATTTATCCAGTATAGACATATTCTACAGTTATTTCATAAAATGGGCACATTAATTTGCCCAAGTGTTTCACCACATTATGTACTGCCACATCATGGCCTGTGATAATGGCAATACAAAAAGTATGACATTGCATGACAGTTTCAAAATCACACTGCAGGACAGAACTGCACAATGCTGACTTCATAAGTTATCGTCTAAAACCTAATATACCTATTTACCAGGTAAGACTCATTAGACATAAGTGCCTCTTTTTGAAGGTGACCTGAGAGTTTTGGATAATGGTTTACTTGTGATTTGGGAAACTAGAAGATGTAGTACATCACATAATCAGCCTATACAGCAGTATATTAAACCAAAAGCATCAGGAACAGCAACGATGTATACCAAAGAAAAATGAAGACCAAAAACACCAAAAATCAGGAGAAAACCAGGTCTTTTAGCATAAAATGATTTAATTCGCTATTCGTCAAAGGCAACTTCATCAGAAATACAAATCACAACTACAAAAGCACACTTTAAATACTGTCAGCAAGTGAACAATTAATTTTGTAACAAGCTATCAACACATAAAACAATTACTCTGTTAAAATAAGCCATCAATTAACCTAATCCCATAAACTACTATTAAATACATTTAAATAAAACTTTTTTTTTAATGTTAACTTTTCTGTTTTTTTAAAAAACATTTTATATTAACTGTGTCACTCAGCCCTGGATGTATGTAGGAAGCCAATCTCAGTTGCTATAATGCTTCTTTCTGTTCCACTTTGTTCCTATAATCACCTCCCCTGATGTCCTTGTTCACTAACTCAAGAACCGAGAAAGTGAATTTTTTTCCATTTGATGCATGTGATGGAATGTTTGTACAAGGCATTGTTAACATTTTTTGTTCTTATTGCATACAAATGTTCATGAATACATGTCCTCAAACTTCTAGTGGACATTCCCACATAGAATGCTGGACATCCACTACACATAGCCAAATAGACAATACCTTCCCTACCACAATCTAATCTACCTGGAACAGTAATACTAAAGTCAAGATGTTGCAAGAAAATATAAGAACCAGTGTGGCTGTACCTACATACTTTACATCCCATACAATTGTGCATACCTCTGTTGTTTACTCCTAAACAACAGGAACCATGACCCCTCTCCAACATGTCCTTGATGTTACAATTTGTCTTATACACAAAACAAGGCACCTCACCTAATACATTTACAATATCACCATTGCCTAAAATGACTTTCCAGTTCTCATTAATAATTTTATGAATCTGGTTGTTGTCCAAACTCATGTCCAAACAAAACCTAGGTTTGCTTGGACCTTCACCATTTGTATACATTTTTTTTGTGAAGCCTTTTACCAAAATGGGGGGAAAATCATTCTCCCTTCTAGAGATAATCTCACTGGCCGCTCTGTCCAATAAATCTGCAGGATAACCCCTATCCAAAAATAACCTTTTGATGAACTGGACCTCCTCTAAAAAGGTGGTGTCCACAATCATCCGTGAAGCCAGGATGAACTGACCACGGGGAATGTCCTTTTTAGTAAAGGTGGGGTGGTTACTTTTGTAATGCATATAACTATTACAAAAAGTATCTTTTCAATGAATACTACTGTAAACCTCATTCGAGATAGCTTCCCACCCAATAACCACATCCAGAAATGAAACTTCCCGACCAAAATCACTTAAAGTGAAAGTTAAAAATTCAGTAGCAGCACTTAAAGCATCTACAAAACCATCTACACTAAAACCTTCCTTCTTAACAATGAAAAACAGGTCTACAAACCTTTTATAAAAGATGACCTTGTCATATGAATCCACACTAGGCAAAATTTCTAACTCCCACCACCCAAGAACCAAACTTGCATAAGTGGGACCCACAGTAGCACCCATAGATACTCCTGACAATTGTTTATAGAAATTACCATTGAACATAAAATAACTATGCTCCAATAGTAAGCGTAACAACAAGGTGTAAGTGATCACACTGTGATTACTCAAATTAGTGTTATCATCTTCTTTCGGCTTTTCCCGTTAGGGTTCACCACAGTGAATCATCTGTTTCCATTTCTTCCTGTCCTCTGCATCTTGCTCTGTCACACCAACCACCTGCATGTCCTCTCTCACCACATCCATAAACCTTATCTTAGGCTTTCCTCTTTTCCTTTACCTAGCAGCTTCATCCTTAGCATCTTTTTCCCAATATGCTCAGCATCCCTCCTCAGCACATGTCCAAACCAACGTAATCTTGCCTCTCTGGCTTTGTCCCAAATCTTCCAACCTGGGCTGACCCTTTAATATATTTACTCCTGATCCTGTCCACCCTCGTCACACCCAGTGCAAATCTTAACATCTTTAAGTCTGCCACATCCAGTTCTAACTCCTGCCTTTTTGTCAATACCACTGTCTCCAGCCCATATAACATAGCTGGTCTCACTACCCACTTGTAGACCTTCCCTTTCACTCTTACTGGTATTCATCTGTCACAAATCACTCCTGACACTCTTCTCCACCCACTCCATCCTGCCTGTACTCTCTTCTTCACCTCTCTTCCACACTCACCATTACTCTGAACTATTGATCCCAAGTATTTAAACTCATCCATCTTTGCCACCTCTACTCCTTGCATCCTCACCATTCCTCTATCCTCCCTCTCATTCACACACATATATTCTGTCTTAGTACTGCTGACCTTCATTCCTCTTCTCTCTAGAGCATATCTCCATCTCTCCATGGTCTCCTCCACCTGTTCCCTACTCTCATTACAGATCGCAATGTCATCTGCAAACATCATAGTCCATGGGGACTCCTGTCTGATCTCATCTGTCAACCTGTCCATCACCATTGCAAATAAGAAAGGGCTCAGAGCTGATCCTTGATGTAATCCCACCTCCACCTTAAATGCATCTGTCACTCCCACAGCAGACCTCACCACTGTCACACTACCCTTGTACATATCCTGTACCACTCTTACATACTTCTCTGACACTCCCGACTTCCTCATACAATACTACAACTCCTCTCTAGGCACCCTGTCATATGCTTTCTCTAAGTCTACAAAAACACAATGCAACTCCTTCTGACCTTCTCTGTACTTCTCCATCAACACTCTCAGAGCAAACATCGCGTCTGTAGTGCTCTTTCCCGGCATGAAACCATACTGCTGATCAGCAATTATCACGTCCTTTCTTAACCTAGCTTCCACTACTCTTTCCCATAACTTCATGCTGTGAATAATCAGTTTAATCCCTCTGTAGTTACTACAGCTCTGCGCATCACCCTTACTCTTAAAAATCGGTACCAAAACACTTTTTCTCCATTCCTTAGGCATCCTCTCACTTTCCAAGGTTTCATTAAACAATCTGGTTAAAAACTCCACTGCCGTTTCACCTAAACACCTCCATGCTTCTACAGGTATGTCATCTTGGCCAACAGCCTTTCCATTCTTCATCCTCTTCATAGTTATCCTTACTTCCTCCTTGCTAATCCATTGCACTTCATGATTCGCTATCCCCACATCATCCAACCTTCTTGCCCTCTCATTCTCTTCATTCATCAACCCCTCAAAGTACTCTTTCCATCTCCTCAACACACTCTCCTCGCTTGTAAGTTTCCCTCATTAGCCTTTATCACCTTTACCTGCTGCACATCTTTCCTAGCTCAGTCCCTCTGTCTAGCCAATCGGTACATGCCTTTTCTCCCTCCTTAGTGTCCAACCTTTCATACAACTCTTCATATACCTTATCCTTAGCCTTCACCACCTCTCTCTTTGCCATCCACCTCATCTCCTTATACTCCTGTCTACTTTCTTCATCTGTCTGATAATCCCACTTCTTCTTTGCCAACCTCTTTCTCTGGATACTCTCCTGTACTTCCTCATTCCACCACCATGTCTCCTTGTCGTCCTTCCTCTGTCCAGATGTCATACCAAGCACCTTTCTAGCCGTCTCCCTTACTAGCTCTGCTGCAGTTACCCAGCTATTTGGTAACTCTTCACTGCCACCCAGTGTCTGTCTTAACTCATCCCTGAACTCCACCTCACAATTTCTCTTTTTCAATTTCCACCATTTGATCCTTGGTGCTGTCCTCACACTCCTCCTCCTCTTCTTGATCACCAACGTCATCCTACAAACCACCATCCTATGCTGCCTAACTACACTTTCCCCGGTCACCACTTCACAGTCTCCAATCTCCTTCAAACTGGCCCTCCTACATAAGATATAATCCGCCTGTGTGCATCTTCCTCCACTCTTGTATGTCACCCTATGCTCCTCCCTCTTGTTAAAATACATATTCACTATAGCCATGTCCATCCTTTTTGTAAAATCCACTACCATCTGACCTTCTGCATTCCTTTGTTTAACACCAAACCTACCCATTAAATTAGCATACTTGACCAAAAGCCACCTAACAAAATCAACACCTGCTTCTTGGGGAATACAAGTGAACAGTGAAGTCACATCAACTGTGAGCATCAAAAACTGTTAACTGCCGTTATCCAAACTGGAAAAAAACATTCTTAAATTTTCTAACAAATCCCAAGAATCGGCAATATAAGATGGTAACTGCTTCATATATGGCTTCAAGACATGATCTAAGTATAGGGAGATGCAATCTGTGCAACTTCCTGAAGCAGAAATGATAGGCCTGAAAGGGGGATTTGTAATGCTCTTATGTAGCTTAGATATTCCAGAAAGTACACCTATACAGCAGTTTACTAGTTTTAAAGTTTATACACCATGGCATGACAGACATAACCTGGCAGATTACAAAATATAGCTCACACTTTACTTGCCAGAAATAACCACTATTTTCTTTCATAATGAATAAACATAAAGGTCACAATGCCTTGGTTTTAGTTGTGTTTTTCTGCATATTATAAACATACTTGTGACATCAGTGTGTCAGTTTAGAGAAATCCTAGTGTTGTACTCAAGGATTATATAAAACCTTGTTTACCAGAACACTCTGCAGAAGTACTCATCTGGGGTGGGGTGCTGATTTCCACAAGCAGTTTCATAACAAAATGGAAATAATCAATAAAAAATAATTGAAGCAATAGGGAAACAAGATTAAGGCCAACAGCATCCAAAAACTGAAAAAAATAAAAATAATAATTGTACCTTAAACTTTGAAGCAGCACTCCTGACCCTGCATAACTATACCCTAAAATGGCCTAATGGGGTCTGCCATGTTGCATGGTTTCATGATACAGTCAAAGCTTTTGGTTCCTTGATGTCATTTTATAGTGACACAGAGTAAACTTGTAATAACAGTATCAGTTTAATTTGGTCTTCATTTGCCACTGACTTACAAAGACAGTATTACAGTTTCTTACTTTGGCCGTCAGTATCAATGTTTTCGGTGTCTTTGATTCTTTTGATTTTTATTCGTGGTCAGCAGTGACACAGCACTTTAAGCATCATTCATATGAAAAGCCTAAACGACTAACTGAGTTTGTTCCTACTTTCAAACTCAGAACTGCTGTTCTAAGCCACAATTTCTAGCTAAGGTATGAGAAATTTTACACCTGTGACTAAAAATTAAACTCAGGTTAACCTGGCAAGTATCACACCTATAACAGATTTTTAAAGGATCTATGGCTAGAATTGGTGTCACTGATATAACCGTCCCTCTCCCTAGTCATTGTCATCTGCCGCCAGTAAAGACAATGCAACAGATGACGTGATGAATACTAGAAGAAAATGCATGCAATTTTATATAAAGTGCTATGTAGAGACTACAAAATCAAATGCAGACATAAGATCAAGAAAGTAATATGCAACTATTTCATTATTTCTCACTCAAGGAGTTGGATTAAAGGGAAGGAAACCTATGAAAAAAAATTACCTCTGGGTGTGCAGTTACCACCTACCCATTTTTTCCATGCCATCTGGAAAACTGCTGATCCAACAGTCCAGAAATTGCTTTGCAAAAGCCATTACTCTGTCTGCAAAATCAGGATTTGCAAAGTGCTGAGCTGCTACATTTGCATGCAGTGATATCCTGCAAGACCACTGAGACACTGTTTGATGGAGCCATCATTCTGCTGTAGTGGTACAGTAGTCTTTGAATCTCAAACTCGTAACACAGTGAGCATCCTGCTTGAAAAGGGATTGTGCAATGCATTATGTGATTCTGACTACCTCCGCTATCTAAAGAAAGTGGAATTTTGTAAGTTTTACATTAAAATCCCCAAAACTGATAAAGTCATGTGCTGTATATTCATAGGTTCATAGGTAGGTACTAGGCTATTGGCCCTAGAGCCTATACAAGCCTAGCCAAAAATGTACCCTGTCTTTCGCCACCCAAGAAAATTATTTTCCTGTGCCCCTGTCAAGCAGAACCACAGAAGTGATCCCCAGGGTGAATTTCCTATTACCCATCCAATCATCAAGATTTTTCTTGAAGAGTGCTAATGAGGAGCTCTGTTTGACATAGATAGGTAGTCTGTTCCAGAGTATGGGAAGTCTCTGGGACAGGAATCTATCCCTCCAGCATGTTCTGTTTATTGTGGTGACAAGGTTTAGGTCCCTAGAGCGTGTAGCTCGGAGGGATTGGGATTTCTTTAAGTGGAGCATGTCCAACAGCTCTGGGTTTGACATAGCTTTGCATGCTAGGCAGAGATTGCACACTGAGTAGGTGATATGCGATGGAATAAAGCTGGAGTTTTTTGATATGGTCTGCGTAAGGCATCTGTTTGAGGCCAGTAATCCTCTTTGTGAGGTATTTTTGCGGCCTTTCCAGTTGTTGTAGATGTCTTGTGAGGTACATACCAAAAGGGGCGTTGTACTCTATAATGGGTCTAATGAGTGATGAGTAGAGGGGAATAATGACCTCTTTTTTTCTGGATGAGAAACCTTTTGTGATGAGGTGTGCCATGTAGAAGGATTTCCCGACCACTTTGACGATGTGACAATCAAAGGAGAGACTACTGTCCACCTGTGTCCCAAGGTCTCATCACATTTTCAGTGTTAAGTAGACTACCGCCTATGTGGTAGTTCATGGGTACAGAATTTTTACCAAAGGGGATGACAATGCACTTTTTGGCATTGAGCTTGAGACCATGTCTTTGACACCAGACATCTGTCTCAGCGAGGCCCTTTTGTAGGATGTCCACATCATTAGGAGTTTCAATTATGGCTCCTAGTTTGCAGTCATCTGTGAATTTAGTTAGCCAAAGACCTTAGGTGTTAGCCTGTACTTCAGAGAAGTAGATACCAAACAGGAGAGGACCCAGGACTGAACCCTGTGGTACTCCACTTGTCACTGGTCTGAAGTCTGATTTGGAGTCTGCTACTTTCACAGTGTGGGTTCTTTCAGTAAGCCAGTTGGCAACCCATCTTGTGACATAGGAATTTATACTGAGTTTAGTGAGTTTATCTATAATTCCAGAGTGGGGGATGGTGTTGAACGCCTTGGCGAGATCTAGATAGGCTGTGTGAACCACCTTACCCTCACCCGTGGCCTTGGTGACTACTTCAAAGAAGTCTATCAGGTTTAGGAGACATGATCTGCCTTTTACAAACCCAAACTGTGTGGGGTCCAGGGTTTGGAGATCTCCAGTGTCTTTGTTTATGAATTCCATGATGATATGTTCCATGGCCTTGCAGACGAGGCTCGTCAGGCTAATGGGGCGGTAGCTCCCGGGGTCTGTTGTGGCCCCCCCCCCTTTGTGGAGTGGGATAACTGTCATGGTGTGCCATTCAATGTGCACAAAGCCTAAGGTGAGGCTATGATTGAACATGGTACTTAGGTGGGGTGCCAGTTCATTCTGTAGTTCATGTAGAAGGCAGCCTGGGATGTTGTCAGGTCCCATGGATGCTGTGTTCTTGGCTTTGGAGAGTGAAGTTTTTACCTGTGCAACCGTGATTACAGGAACTTTGCATTCTTCCATTATAAAGATGGGCCCTTTAGGAGGCGAGAGGGGGGTAAAGTTAGCACTGAACCTATTTGCCAGGATGTTGGCAATATCAGTTGGTTCTGTATATTTAGTATCATTGTGCTGTAACTCAGAGCAGATCTGAGTGTTGCCATTGAGATTTTTAACATAGCTATAGAATGCTTTGTGGTTGTCTTTAGAATCAGTGGCAATTTTGTTTTCATAACTAGCTTTGGAGGATTTTATGAGGGATCTCAGCTTCTTACTGAGGCTGACCAGGGAGTTCCTCCAATAGTGAAATTTTACTCTTTTTTGCAACAGTTTCTTTCTTCTGTTGTAGAGTTTGTTTATGGCAGAAGACCACCAGATTGGCTTCCTTTTTTTGGAGGATAGTATCTTGGTTCTGTTAGGGATGGCACGATCCATGCACTCGTGTAAGTGCTTATAAAGTGCATTTGTGTAGGATTCAGCAGTCGTACCTCTATTGTCCATCTGCATGGGTGTGATGAAGTTTGCCACTTCTGTCTTAAGAAGCGTGAAGTTGGCTTTGGAGAAATTTTTATGGTTGTTTTCCTAATGGGGGTGGGAGCGGGATGTGGATGTCTAGGGTGATTAGCTTGTGGTCAGATCTGACCAACGAGGAGCTGACCTCTGGTGTGGAACACCGGTCACCCATGTTGGTGATGACCAGGTCTAAGATATTGCTGCCTCTGGTGGGAGTGTGGATAAGATGATCCAAAGCGTTGGAATTGATGATTTCCAGAAAACGTTGAGCAAAAGAGTTGGTACATGAGTAGTTTTCCCAGTTAATGGTAGGGTAGTTGAAATCACCCATTATTAGAGTGTTGGGTTGTACCTTAATATTTTCCAGTGTATCAAGAAAAGAGGAGGGGGAATCATGGGGTATGGTGGGGGGTCTGTAGCAAGCTACAATCTGGATTTTGGTTTTGCCCAGAGTTAGTTAAGCTTGGATAATCTTGGATGCGTTATGTTGAGCAACTAGCTTGGAGGTGTGGATATCCTTAATGAATATGGACACGCCTCCACCTTTAATGTTTCGGTCCGGGTTTGGTGGTCGAAAGGTGTGGTATGAATTATAGCCTGGTAATGCAGGGGTGCTCTCTGGAGCTTTGAACCAGGTCTCTGTCACTGCACAGATGTCAATGTTCTCCATTTTAAGGAGTGCCTTGAGTGAGTGCATTTTGAGGTTTAGACTTCTATCATTGAGTAGCATTACCCTCAGATTTTGCTTGTTTGTACCTGGTACGGTGGTAAATTTGTCATTTGAACCTTGCCTAAAAAAGGCACTATAGGGGTGGCAAGAGCCTTTGCCAGTATCCGGAATCCCAAGGGCGACAGGTGTAGGCCATCTCTGGCAAAGCAGCGTGGTCTGTTGATCATGTCATCCCAGGCAGATAGGTACTGGATTCCCTTAGAATGACACCAGAAGCTTAGCCAATTGTTAAAGTCAATCATTTTGTCCTTGTACTGTGGTGTCATTCTGGGTGATGGCAGGATGCTACTCAGGGCTAGGGTCATACCGGCCTGGGCTACAAGATCAGAGAACTCCTCCATGTCTCTTTTCATGTAGTCCAGGGAGGTACGTCTCAGGTCATTCACACCAACATGGACATTCATTAAATTAAATCTACTTATTTAAGTTGGCCAGCTGTAAATACTTTTTCCAAATTGTTCAATGTATTATTCTTATGGCACAACCTGAAAAAATTATAATACTGTTACTTCACCATTCCACCTCAGAGAGTTATTTTGCAATGGCTATATATATGTTTTGCAGCCGATATATAAAATACACTTTTATGATGGAATGGTGCAAAAGGTCATAAGGTGGGGGTCCCAAAGACAGCACACTGAAAAGTTGTTCTCCACACATTTAAAATTGATAAAATTTACAAAGAAACATTTTCAAATCTCTAGTAAATACAATGCAGATGAATAAGGCTACGTATGTGCTCGTAACAGATTTTATCTTGTTCAGAGTCTGACTGCCTCAAAGACATTTAGCAAAACAGGCTCCAATTTGCCCTTGAAAAGAGGTACTTGAGCCCTATGGATTCTACTTGGTTAAGCAATCAATAATGACTACCAGGTGGGGCATTATTAGCCTATTAGCACAAGTCCAGTGGTTTTTGTGAAGATGCAGGGCACAAATAAATAACAAAGAGTTTTACCTTTTTAGTCTTGAGTCAAGAATAATGCTTCAGGATGTGCAAAGTGCTGGTTTACTCCTTAAACAGCAGTGGGAGACTACCTATTCAAAATTTCAGATCAGTTTCCCAAATTGTCATATTTTTATGCCTTTTCTTATCAATTTCATGCATGCAGAATTCTGATGTTACCTAGCTTTTAACAAATCAATGTATTTTAAAACAATATACGCTAGCTATTATGATCCTTGCTTAGAGCTTCACACGAACACTTGACAATATACCTTTTTAAAATATAGACCGTGTGGCCGAAGAATCTTATCCTTTGACCTTGCAACATTTAGTACCAGTACATACTGTCTTTACAGACATCCTTGAAACGACTATTCCCCCAGCCTAAGGCCAGAGCTTTCAAAAGATTCCTGACACTCTCTTTCCTCCATTAACATTCTTAAACCAGACTCTCTTAAATGTAGTAACATCCCTTAACTCCTTCAGCACTTATTTTGCCTTCAATTGTCTGTCAGTACACTATACTGTTGTATAGTGAAAAAAGAAAAAAAAAATATCCTTGCTTTCCGCTTTTTCTGAACTGGAATAGTCCAGTTTTCAGGTCTTGCTGAATTCTAGGCTGTGTCATAGTTCCTGTGTTGCCCATATCCTTACTTGGACAGGAGGAAGCTTCTCTGTTCACCAGTAAGAGTGGGGAGCTCAGAGCAGCCAATCTGTCCCTGGAGAAGTGGTCTCAGCCCAGTAACTAGTAGCTTATTGGCCGTTTTGGGCCATTTCCTATCTCTTTCAAACTCCCTGCCTTAAACCCGCTTTAGCGTGGTTTTGCGCTTGTAACAGACTCAGCACAGCTCCTCGTGGTGTTCTGCAGAGTTCTACAAGCAGCAGAGTGCGAAAGAGAGACTTTAACAGATTATAAGTATTCTTCTACTTTCCTACCAGCGACTGTTTAGTCTCGCCAAAAAGTGAGTTTTCTAACTATCTGAGTTCTGCAAAGTTTGTTTTTCTGCATTTTTGTGTTTTGCACTTTAAAAGTTGTTTTTTGCCTTGTTTAATTGTTGTAGGCTACACACTCAAGTGTGCTAGCCGATCTAAAGCATTTACTGTATTCTTGTGCCTAATTTCTGTTGTATAGTGAAAAAAGAAAAAAAAATCCTTGTTTCCCGCCTTTTCTGAACTAGAATAGTCCAGTTTTCAGGTCTTGCTGAATTCTATGCTGTGTCATAGTTCCTGTGTTGCCCATACCCTTACTTGGATAGGAGGAAGCTTCTCTGTTCACCAGTGATAGTGGAGAGCTCTGGGCAGCCTATCTGTCCCTGGAGGAGTGGTCTCAGCCCAGTAACTATTTGCTTATTGGCTGTTTTGGGCCATTTCCTATCTCTTTCAAACTCCTTGCTTTAAAACCCAATTTAGCATGATTTTGCGCATCGCGCAATGTCGCGCAACATCGCGCAGCACTGTTTAAGCAGTTTTAAACTATTCCTGGCTCCGCAAAGTCTGCTCTTAAATTTTTCCCTTAGAACTAGTCAAACTCTCAAAATAAGCACTCAACCTTCATTCTACAGCCCAGCACTTGCTCAAATTTCTCAGTAAGCACTAACAAACTTTAGCACTACACCCCCTTATACTATCCAGAAGTACAAGGCTCCCTATTCGTCCATTCCGAACAATCAATAAATCAGTTCTTTAAACCATCCAGGCATGTCCAAAGTGCAGTTTCAGGTATACTCTCCAGTCCAGCTGGTGAATCTGGGAATCTTAAGGCAATGTTACAATTGCCTTATGTACACAGACAACCCTCTCCTCCTTCCAACAAACTCAAATATGTGTGAGAGATGCAACTATACAGCCAAACTGGAGGCCGGGCTCTCTCAACCCAAGACTAGCACAGTCAGTCAGGAGGAGAAGGAAACCACTCGCACCACACAACCAGTCTCACATAGACCAATCGCACCAGCAAACAAGACACATAATCTCACAAAAACATACTCGGAAGCTCTAAATAAAAATCTGCCAAAGCAACAGAGACCTCCAAAGCAGACATCCAGGCAACCGCTACCCCACAACAACTTTCACATATCACATACTTCACAAAGTCAGTGTGCCACGCAGTCGCAGCCCCTAAGGCTAAATAACATACCTAGTACACTAGTAATTGGAGACTCTATTGTCTGGCACACTGACGTCCCACTCACCAGACTGAACAAGGAGAAGGTCACTGTTTGCTGCCTGTCGGGTGCCAGGATCCGCCACATAACACAAGCACTCAGGTCACTCCACAGCAGGTACAAATATGACTCTGCCATTGTCCATGTTGGTGTGAATGACCTGAGACGTACCTCCCTGGACTACATGAAAAGAGACATAGAGGAGCTATCTGATCATGTAGCCCAAGCCGGTATGACCCTGACCCTGAGTAGCATCTTGCTACTCACCAAGAATGATGCCACAGTATAAAGACAAAATGATCAATTTTAACAATTGGCTAAGCTATTGGTGTCATTCAAAGGGGATCCAGTGTCTGTCAGCCTGGGATGACATGCTCGACAAGCCACATTGCTTCGCCAGGGACGGCTTGCACCTGTCACCCTAAGGCTCTTACCACCCCCATAGTGCCTTTTTAGGCAAGGCTCAAAAGACAAACTCACCTCCATAGACAATACCACAAACAAAAAACTAAGGGTAATGCTACTCAATGCCAGAAGTCTAAACCTCTAGATGCACGCACTCGAGGCACTCCTCATTATGGAGAAAATCGATATATGTGCAGTAACAGAAACCTGGTTCAAGGCCCCAGAGAGCACCCCAGCACTAACAGGATTCAACTCATACCATTCTTTTCGGCCCCAGAACTCAGACCGAAATACTAAAGGTGGGGGAGTATCCATTTTCATCAAGGATGCACACACCTCCAGATTAGTGGCACTGCACGAGGCAGCGGAAACCATCCATGTGCAACTAACAGTGGGTAAAACTGCTTTTCAGTTTGTAGCCTGCTACAGATCACCCACCTTGTCTCAGGATCCCCACTCAGCATTCCTAAGAACACTGGAGAATATGAAGGTCTCACCAAACACCATGATATTGGGGGATTTCAACTACCCAAACATTGACTGGGAAAACTACTCAAGTCCCAACTCTTTCGCCCAACGGTTCCTGGAGTTTATAAACTCAAATGCCATGGAAAAACTGGTCACCACTCCCACAAGAGGGGACAACATATTGGACTTGGTCATCACCAACATGGGGGCTCAATGTTCCACACCAGAGGTAAACCCCTCGTTGGTAAGATCAGACCATAAACTAACACAATGGACATCCACATCCCGACCCCACTCCCAGCCAACGAAACCACTGTGAAAAATTTATCAAAAGCAAACTTCACACTTCTCAAGACCAAGGTGGAATGTTTCAAAGCCCCCGGGCAAATGGAAAATGCTACGCAAACCGCAGAATCCTTTACAAATGCACTCTATGAGCACCTACAGGAAAGCATGGATCATGCCATCCCAAGTAAAACTAAGACTCACTCCTCCAAAAACAGGAGACCAGTCTGGTGGACCCCGGCCGTAAATAAGCTATACAACAGAAGGAGGAAACTATTACATAAGGCAAAATCCCAAAAAGGGAAGGCATCCCTGATCAGTACCAGCAAGAAACTTCAATCCCTCATAAAATCAACAAAGGCTAGCTTTGAAAGAAAAATCGCCAAAGACTCTAAAGATAATCACAAGGTGTCCTTTAGCTACATCAAGAATCTGGGTGGCAACTCAAAGATCTGCTCTAAGCTGGTGCAAAATGGCACAAAATACACTGAACCCACTGACATTGCCAACATCCTGGCAGACAGGTTCAGTGCAAACGTTACCCCCCCTTCCCCCCAAAAAGAGCCAGTGTCTATCCCAGAAGAATGCAGCCCCCCAGACCATCACAGACACACATGTGAAAGCAGCCCTCTCCAAGGTAAAAAACACAGCATCAATGGGACCAGATGGTATCCAGGGCTGCGTCTTACACGAGCTCCGAAATGAACTAAACCCTGACATAAATTCACTGTTCTGACTCCTGACTTACCACAGGTTATGTACCCAAAGAATGGCATACAGCAACAGTGATCCTGCTCCACAAAGGTGGTGCCACAACGGATCCCGGGAACTATCGTCCTATAAGCCTGACTAGCCTGGTCTGCAAGGCTATGGAGCACATCATCATGGATCTCATAAGCAAAGACATAGTGAACCTCCAAACACTGGATCCTACCCAATTCGGCTTTGTTAAAGGCAAATCTTGCCTCTTAAACCTAGTTGACTTCTTCGAAATAGTAACCAAAGCCATAGAATGGGGAAAGGTAATCCACACAGCCTACCTGGACCTCGCAAAGGCCTTCGACACAATACCCCACTCTGGCATCATAAATAAGCTTACCAGCTTAAATATTAACCCATATGTCACAAGATGGCTTGCAAACTGGCTCAGGGATAGAACTCACATGGTCAGAGTCGCGGGTGCCATGTCCAACTCTAAACCGGTTACAAGTGGCATCCCACAGGGCTCAGTCCTGGGACCCCTCTTCTTCGGTATATACTTCTCTAAAGTACAGGCAAACACGGGAGGACTATGGCTTGCCAAGTTCACAGATGATTGCAAACTGGGAGCCATAATCGACTCACCGGCTGACACAAGCATCCTCCAGAAGGGCCTTACGCAGACGGATACCTGGTGTCAGAACCATGGCCTCAAGCTAAATGCCAAAAAGTGCATAGTCATCCCCTTTGGGAAAAACAAAGTGCCCACAAACTACCACATAGGAGGTAATCCTCTAAGTACGGAAGAAGTAATTAGGGATCTGGGGACCCAAGTAGATAGTAACCTCTCCTTTGACAATCACATTGCCAAAGTGGTTAGAAAAACCTTCTATATAGCTCACCTAATCACAAAAGGGTTCACATCTAGATCGAGAGATCATTGTGCCCATCTACTCATCGCTCATCAGGCCCATAATTGAGTACAATGCTCCATTTGGGATGTACCTTACCCAACACCTGCAACAGCTGGAGAGACCTCAAAAATACCTCACCAAGAGGATCGTGGGCCTCAAACTGATGTCCTATGCAGCTCGACTAAAGAAACTCCAGCTCTACTCAGTTGCTTACCGCCTACTCAGAGGCGATCTCTGCCTGACGTACAAGGCCATGTCTAACCCGGAATTGTTGGACATGCTCCACCTCAAGAAAACCAAATCCATTAGAGCTACATGCTCCAGGGATTTAAACCTTAGCACAACAATAAATAGGACATGCTGGAGGGATAGATTCATATCCCAAAGGCTTCCCTCGCTCTGGAATAGAATCCCAGTCCATGTTAGGCAGAGCCTCTCACTCACCCTCTTCAAGAGAAATCTTGATGAGTGGATGGGAAATCATAAATTTATTCCCGGGATCACTTCTATGGCCCTGCTGGACAGAGGCTCAGGAATCTAGTCTAAAAGGGAGGCAAAAGCCAACGCATTCTGGCTAGGCTTATAAATGCCCTAGGGCAGATAGCCTAGTACCTACCTATGAACCTATAATTTGCTAATAAAGAGAATGCAGTTGTAAGGCATTTGAAATATAAAGCTACAGCTTATGGGAAACTATATTTTGCATAATCATGCATCCAAATTACATTATCTTTTTAACATAAACATATTACAAACATTTTATTTGATTAATTTGAGAAGAAACTGCAAGTTAATACGCATTTTGTGAATAAGAATCATGAGACAATATATTTTTCCTAACAGTTCATTCACTGATAACACTCACCCTGGAGAGTATTACTGTATTTAGAGAATGGCTAACTGTTAAATTACTTTGTAATTGTTGTTGAAGGAAGTATTTTAGATCCAAAGTATAAGTTATACAAATATTTAATGTATGCACACACACATATACACATTCTGAAGCAAAGACCAAATGCACACACACATGCACATGCAAAGACACAGCATACACGGTACTTTTCGTTATTTACATTTTTATATTTTACATGAAGGATGGGGTAAACAGGGGCTGTTATTATTGGGTAGTAAAGGGCGCAGGCACAAAAAAAAAAAAAGTTATGTACTAGCGTTCCATCCATGTCCATGTTTCCATCTCGCTCATTTTCATTCATATGGGTTTGAGCAGATCCTCTGCTCCTCTCGACCTCATTAAGCTCAAAAGTCTCTCTAGTTGGCTTGTGGCTAGCAGGTATCCCATAGTGCACTAGTGCAATCCCTAGATCTTGTTTGCTGGGGGGACGGGTAGGTAGTAGAGAGAGATGAAGGGCGAGATGGACTACAAACATGGAATGCGTCCTATCTCGCCTTCATTCTTACATATGGGACACCGTCACTAGCACCTTATTCTTGGGTGGCTCACAGGAAAATACTCCTGAGTACGGTGGAATCAAAGGAGGCACTACCCCTTGAGGTCAGGTCCAATTTGTAATGAGTAATAAAGGTATAAGGGGTAGCCCAAGTTGCTGCTGCACAGATGCTGTCAATTGGAACTCTAGCTTGGAAGGCAGCAGATGTAGACTGGGATCGTGTAGAATGAGCCTTAATCTTGAACGGTAGAGTTTTTCCATTGGAGGAGTAAATGAATGAAATACAGCTAAAAATCCAATTACATAGGGTCACTTTAGAGACTGGCAGACCTATTCTAGATTCAGAAAAGGATACGAACAATTGGTCTGACTTTCTAAGTCCCTTAGTCCTGTGAAGGTAGAACCGTAACTGCCTGTGAACATCCAGCTGATGAAATTTGTATTCTGCAGCATTAGAATTATTAGAGAAAAACACAGTGTGAGAGCAAACTTTAGGGATACAGGAAGGATTTGTACAAAGGGAAACTCTGTCTTTGTGGAAAATCAAATAAGGAGGCTTAATAGACAGTGCTTGTAACTCTGATACTCGTCTAGCTGATGTGATGGCTACTAGAAACAAGGTCTTCCAAGACAGAAACTTCAATAGGCACGAATGTGCGGGTTCAAAGGGCGGTGCAGTTAGTTTGAACAGAAAAAAAGTTTAGATCTCAGGGATATACCGGTTCCTGAAAGGGAGGTCTCAGCAAAGTAGTGCCTTTAAGGAAGGTTTTATACAGTCTGTGGGACATCAGGTTAGATTCATGTTGTCCCAAATGAAAATTAGATATCGCTGCCAATTGGACCCTAATTGTGGCAGCAGCAGATCCCTGATGGAAAAGTTCAGACAAAAATTCTAAAACCATAGGGATGGATGCAGTGTAAAGATCTACACTCCTTTCTTTAGCCCAGATAGAAAACCTTCTCCATTTGCTAGTGTATAACTTCCTAGTGAAAGGTTTATGCAAAGATGTAAGGATGTGGGTCACAACAGGTGAAAAATCGTGAAGCCTGACTAGGGGTGGAATTGGAGCAACCAGGCTGTCAAATTGAGGGTGTGGAGACAGGGGTGAAGGGAGCCTGATGTGTGTCAAGAGGTCTGGCACTGGGTCCAGAGTCCATGGATCATCTAGTAGATGAGGCCCAAGAAAGGGGAACCAAATCTAATGAGGCCAGTAAGGAGTGATGAGAATCATTTTGCTTCCCAATAACTTTGCTTTCTGAATCACTTTGGATATGAGAGAAAGGGAGGGAAAGCATAAAGGAGTCCCAGGGGCCAATCGTGAACAAGAGCGTCTCTCCATGACTCCCCCAGAGGGGGGATAAGGGAGAAGTAGCTGCTGCATTTGGAGTTGATCAAACTGGCGAAGAGATCGCAGCAAAGCTGTCTCCATTTGCAGAAGATCTGTTCCGCTATTTCCTGATTCAGAGACCACTCGTGAGGCATCAAGATTGCCCTGCTGAGCTTGTCGGCTGTCACATTGGTTGTCCCTGTGATATGTGTTGCCAGTAGAAAGCGTTGGGAAGAAATTGCCCACTTCCATACACAAACAGCCTCTCGACAAAGGGAGTAAGGTCTGGCTCCTCCTTGCTTGTTGAGATACCATGCCACTGACATGTTGTTATCGTCCCTAGAGGAAGAAAGTCATGAAGTGCTTGCAATGCTAGAAGCACTGCTTTCATCTCTAGGACACTGATATGCAGGTGAGCCTCGTGATCTTGCCATGCGCCTTGGACAGTCCTGCCTAGATAATGCCCCCCCCAACCTATCTGTGAGGCATCCGTGGTTACAGTAGCAATGGGTTGGTGAGGAAGGAATGGAGTCCCTGTTGTCAGCTGGTCAGGTTGAATCCACCAAAGAAGGTCCTTTTTGCAAGATTCTGTTATGATGATATGGTGAGATAGAGGCAGGTGTTGAAAAGACCACTGGGAAGATAGAAGCCATTGGAGAATTTGCATATGTAATCTGGCTAGAGGGACTAATGTTATGGTGGAGGCCATGGTTCCTAAGAGTTTCATCACTGTCTTTGCCTTGACTTTCTGTAGAGGAAGTAAACAGAGAATTTGTTGTCTGAGGTTTTGAATTCTTTCTGCAGGTAGATGAGCTAACATGGCGACTGTGTCTATTTCTATGCCTATAAAAGTCACAAATTGAGAGGGCAATAAGGCAGACTTTTCGCAGTTTATTGTAAACCCCAGCTGGGAACAAAGCTGGATGGTGGAATCTCTGGTTTGTAGGAGTAGATGCCTGGTGGTGGCAGTCAGGAGCCAGTCATCCAGGTATGGAAACACTTGGAATCCTAGATGTCTCAGGTGAGCTGTCACTACTGCCATACATTTGGTGAACACCCTGGGGGCTGTGATGAGACCAAAGGGCAGAGCACGAAATTGGTAGTGGCTGGCTCCCAGCTGGAAGCATAAGTGACTCCTTGATGCTCTGTCCATTTTTATATGGTAGTATGCATCTTGGAGGTCTATGGAGCACATCCAATTGTCTTTCCCTAACAGAGGGAGTACAGACTGCAGTGTCACCATCCGACACTTAGCCTTCTTTACAGATTCGTTTAGTTTGCTGAGGTCCAAGATGGGCCTCCAGTCCCCTGTATGTTTTGACACTAAAAAGAATCTGGAGTAAGTTCCGAATCCTATCTGGTCTGCGGGGATGGTTTGGATGACTCTCTTTGCAAGCAATCTTTGAACTTCTACAGTTGCTTGATCCCTGTGATTGGGTGGAACATCCGGGATCTTCTTGGGAGTGTGGGATGGAAGAGAAAAGGGTATGGAGTAACCTCTGCTGATTATTCTTTGTACCCATTTGTCTTGGGTGATGTTTAGCCAGGCTTCTGGATACAAAGATAGGCGACCCCCGACTGACTCCAGAGAAGTGCAGCCATGCCCCACATAAGGAGCACTAATAGAGACGACCTCGAAACGAATTGTGGCCTCCCTGGTTTTGCGGACCCCCCCCGCCTCTAGGGGGATGTCTACCATTAGCTCCTCCTCCTCTGCCTCTGAAGGATGAGTCACCCTGTGCATCCGAGAAAAATCTCTGGGACTTCTTGAACCACATCTTACCACCTCTCTGATCCTTGGAATATGGTCTAGAGGGGACAGTAAAACGTACTCCCATGGCAGAGAGAGTTTTCCCTTCCTGTTCGCACCTGGTGAGTGTATCTTTTACCTTAGGTCCAAACAATGAAGAACCATCAAAGGGGGCATTGGTAAAGGTAGACTTGAAAGGCTCCACAAAATTACATAAATGCATCCAGGAGTGTCTCCTAAGGGAAACACCTGAACCCGCTGCCCTGCTGACTCCATCAGCTGCATAGGAGATCAGCCTCATAGAGAAGTTCACGATGGAATTTAAGGTGGACAACTGAACAGACACCTTCTCAGGGATTCCTTCAGTAGATGTACCTTGAAAAGTATCTCCTAACTCCTTGAGGAGATCCCTTTGAAGCCTGTGTGAGATAGTTCAGCGATCTGAGAGTAAAAGCTGCTGAAGAAAAGATACGCTTCCCATATCTATCCATCATTCGAGACTCCTTATTCGGTGGATGGACAGATGAAGAAGTCTCCGCTAGCTCCTTCTTAGTGGCCGCCGCCACCACCATGGCATCTACAGCCATGCCCTTGGACAAAAATATCTTTCTCTTTAGGGGCAGACAGAAATTTATTGGGTCTTCTGGGAACTGGCTCCATGGCATCAGGTGTCTCCCACACCTTCCAACTAACCAGGTCTAAGAGTTCATCGAAAGGTGGAGACACCCAAGAGACTAAAGTTTGAGACCTGAAAGCCTTCAGGTACACTGACTCCTCATCAGAAGGGGTAACAGTGGGCCAGCGACCTCTCTGCTTAAGGATCTCTAAGATGTCTACAAAGGAGACATCATCAGAGGATGACTTGGGGGACCCTTCTGACTCCTCGAGGTCAGTGTCTGAAGTGATGGATTCATCCGGGGAGTCTGCATGCTTCCTTTTGCATGGTCTCTTCTGAGGGGGCTCCTCAGAAGGGTACTCTGGGAAGGTCTCGGAAGACTGGGGGTCATCCAACAGGGGCTCCTGAGGCTGCAGGTCTCTGCTGTTGAGAGAGAGAGTAAGTGCTGAGACAGAGGTTGGTGCTTGAGGGGGGAGAGCATTGGTACCCTTGCATGTAGCTGATGAGTGAAACAGTACACTCCTCATCATCTCAAAAGCAGATCTCTCTGGCTGCGAAGACAGCCTCGGTTCCGAGGAAATGGAGGTAGTCAGCGGGTCCAGAGCGACCAGCTCTGAGATGGATGTAGGGTCCGAGCTCACCCTAGCCAACACACCGAGAAGGAGACTCGGAACCGAAGAGGTTCGGGTCCAATTGTCCCTGTCTGGCCCGACCGGTGAGCTTTGGCTCCTAGACACCACGGATGGCGCCGAAGGTGTCAGAGTGGAACTCGGCTCTGAGACAGCCATGAGGGGAGCTGGAACCCAGGGTTCCACAACAAGTGGCACCGAAACCTCTGGCTCTGAAGGCCCAACTCGGCTCAGAGGAGGAACCACAACAGGGAGGATGGACTCAGGTGGCTCCGGAACCAACTGGGTTGGAGCCAACAACAATTTGGGCAAAGCAGGTGACTTCAAGAGTCTAAACACTACTCTCTCCACATCTTCTACTGACAAGCTCTTGGAGGATCTGGATGACAGGGTAGGTGATATGAATCTCTGTAAAATTGGAGATCTTAAGGTTGGGGAGACCGGCAAAGGATATCTGGACCAGCTCCGATGCAATTTTTCAGTAGTCGGCTCCAAAAGGCTTGGGGCTGACACTGCAGTGCCAACATCGACAACCTCGACTGGCTCCGAGGACAGTGGAGCCGAAGAGGTAGAAGTCTTATCAAGTTTTGATTGTTTCTGAGGAGGTTCAGAAACACTAGTCAGCGCCAGCGAATGCTTCTTGACCGACTTGACCTTCTCTTTCTTGGATGAATGTGACTTAGATGAGGAAGAATAACTCGCTAAGTCTTCCTTGAAGGAAGGCTTGAGGAGACCTTTCAAAATTAACTTGTTCTTCTGCTCCTGGAGAACTCTGGAGCTAAAGGAATGGCAGAATAAACAAGTTTCCTGCAAATGAATGGCTCTGAAACAATATACACAATTACTATGGCCATCTGTAACTGACATCTTCTGGGAGCACTTTATGCATTTTTTGAAACCCAAAGGTTTGTGGTCTTTAGACTCATTAGACATGTTTAAGAGCTATATAATGAAACAGATACACAACAAGCACAATGAGGACTAGGTCCTCTAACTTAAATGGGCCTAGCCCTAACAAGCACACACACACACACAGAAAAAGAGAGTAAAGAGGACTAGGTCCTCTAACTTAAACGAGCCTAGCCCTGTGGAAAATATGAAAAATAGCAGGTCCTCTAACTTAAACTGACCTGGCTAGATAGGCTAAGTCATAGAAAGGCCAGAAACTTAGTAGCAGGTAAAGTATCGAACAAACAACACTGCACACAAGCTTTAAACTTCTAAAATTAGAAAACAAAGGCCCTAATATAAACGCAGACCCACAGAGAAAAAACCCTGTATCAACACTAGTGAAAAACACTGCACACAATATATATATAATAATAAAATAAGAACACAAGGTCCTTACAAAAAGAGGACCTATGAAATATCAACGTTAATAAAACTAGCACACAAGATACCAAACGGAAAAAGTACAGTTTTGTACCTACCATAAATGTAGATGTTCGAGTGTTTACACTGCTGCAGTCATCACACTTGGGTTATCCTGCACTCAGGTGTCCCGCAGTCGGCCAGAGTTCCAAAGTCTTGGTCCGGCGTTGGTTGCTGTCACTTCTTCCCTGACGTCAGTGGGCCAGGGGTATATAAGAGGCATCCAATGCCATTTTCTTCAGTTTTTCTTGCCCCAGATGTCAGGTGCCCCCAAGTAGGTAGGCAATACATATTGCTAATAAAACATATAAAAGGAATAAAAGGAATACCTTCAGTTACAAGCAAATACACCACAAAGGTTGTACAGGATATAAAGGTATAGAAAAGTTCAGCTAGGTCAGAGGGGATGGAGGGAGGGTAACCTGGACTGCAGCAGTGTGAACACTCGAACATCTACATTTATGGCAGGTACAAAATTGTACTATGTTCATCGTGTTACACTGCTGCAGTCATCACACTTGGGTTGAATCCCAAAGCTAAGGATGGGTGGTGGAACTGAACAGGGTTTGGAGAAGCTAATAGGCCCTGCAGAACTGCAGTGGCAAAGCCAGCTCTGGTTTTAGAGTATAGAGGTAAGTGATAGTGCTTGGTGAAGATGTGCACTGAACTCCAAGTTGCAGCCTCCAAAATATCCTTGGTTGGCACCCCTCTGAGGAAGGCTGTTGATGCTGCTGTAGCCCTGGTGGAATGGGGTCGAATGTTACCAGGTACAGGTTTCCCATGGTGTGTGTAGCAGAAACGGATACAGTGTCCTATCCATTTTGAAATGGTCTGTTTTGAGATAGCCTTTCCTTGTGATCCTGCAGCATAGGATACAAAGAGCTGGTCAGATTTTCTGAAATCCTTAGTTTTATCCAAGTAGTAACATAATTGCCTATGAATGTCCAAAGAGTGTAGGAGCCTTTCCCCTTTGTTCTTGGGGTTTGGATAAAAGGTGGGCAAATGATTGGTTTGGTTTAGGGCCACACTGGATACCACCTTTGGCATAAAAGAAGGGTTAGTTCGTAAGCGACTCTGTCTTGATGAAAAATGATGAAAGGCTCCACTGCCATTAGGGCCTGTAGCTCTGAGACTCTTCGTGCTGAAGTTATTGCTAGCAGCAGGGCAGTTTTCCATGATAAAAACTGTAAATCAGCTGTAAAAGCTGGTTCAAAGGGCGGTAGCGTAAGTTTTTCCAAAACAAAGTTGAGATCCCAAGTTGGTGTTGGTGCTCTCCAGGGTGGTCTTATGTTCTTAGCCCCTCTGAGGTAATATCTTAGTAATGGATATGAAAATATAGGAGGATCCGTGTTGTACTGAGCTGAAATAGCTGAGGCGTGGATCTTAATAGATGAAAAGGAAAGTCCTTTCTGCAACATCTCAGTTAAATATTGTAGAATCTGAGGAATATTTGGGACAAGGGGATTTTGGCCTTTAGCCTGGTTCCAGGTGCAGAATCTTTTCCATTTGTCTGAATAGGCTTTCCTGGTGCTGGGCCTCCTGGCCTCCAGAATGACATCCATAACAGCTTTAGGAAATTTGCCATGCAGCCAGATTTAAAGTCTTGAGCTGGCTGTGTAGAATCTGATTGTTTTGCTGAGTGAGCAGGTGAGGAATTTGAGGTAAAATCCATGGTGGGCCTTGAGCCATGTTCCTTAGTATTGGATACCAGTGTTGGCGTGGCCAGTCTGGAGCAATGAGTAATGAGTATCACTTATGGCCTCTCTAATCTGGCTTTCAGCAGCACCTTTGCCAGAAGAGGCAGTGGAGGAAAGGCATACACTGTTAATGTTTTCCAACTGAATGAGAGGGCGTCCACTTTCCAAGCTAGTGTGTGGTATGTCCTTGTGCAAAATTTCCGTAGTTGGTAGTTTTGGGGGAGGCAAACAGATCTATGTCTGGGCTCCCACATTTTTGAGTTATCATTGCGAATACTTGTGGATCTAGTTTCCACTCGTGAGGATCTGTGATGTTTCTGCTTAGATCGTCTGCCAATGTGTTTTTCTTTCCTGGCAGGAATTGTGCTTGTAGTTGAACTTGGTAGGTCAGTGATGTGTTCCACAAGGTCATTGCTTGCCTGCACAGGGGGTAGGAATGTGTGCCCCCTTGCTTGTTTATGTACCACATAACTGTGGTGTTGTCCGTCTTTATTAGGAGTTGTCCTGGATGTAGGAGGTCCTTGAAAGCTGTTAGGGCATTTTGTACAGCTAACATCTCTTTTTGATTGATATGTAGATGCCTTTGATCTGCAGACCATTTGCCCTGAATACACTGTCCTGCCATGTGTGCTCCCCAGGCGTAATCCGATGCATCTGTTGTTATAGTTTGCCTGGCTGTGGGTTGAGGTGACATGCCTCAGCCCACCATAGAAACTCCTGTTGAAGGCAGGGAATGAGTGGTATTATTGTTTCCAAGCTGTGGCTGTGTTGAGTCCATATGCTTTTCAGGTACCATTGTAATTTCCTCATATGCAGTTTTCCATATGGTATTAGTAGTATGCAAGATGCCATGAATCTCAAGGCCTGCAGAATTTTTCTTGCAGGGAGTTGGGTCTTTGTTGCCTTCATTTTGAAGTATTGAGTCAATTGTCCTTGCTTGTCTGGCGTGAGATAAGCCATCTGGGCCGTTGTATTTAAGCTGGCACTCAGGAATATTATGTCTTGTGAGGGCACTAGTTTTGACTTCTTTTCATTTACTGTGTACCCTAGGCAACTTAATAGGTTTTTGACAAACGCCAGATGCTTTAAAAGAATGTCCTTGCTTTCTGCTTGAATAAGGCAGTTGTCCAGGTATGGATATATTTGAATTCCTCTTTGTCTGCAGTATGCAATTACTGGTGCCAGGCATTTTGTGAAGACCCTGGGCGCAGTAGATAAGCCAAAGGGCAGTGCAGAGAATTGGTAATGGGTTGAACCTGCTATAAATCGGGAGGTATCTTCTGCAATTTTGTCTGATAGGGACATGCAGGTATGCCTCTTTCAGGTCCAACGTTACTAGCCAAGCCTTCTTGCCCAGCATGGGAAGAAGTTGATGTAGTGTTAGCATCTTGAATTTGGGTACTTCAAGATATGTGTTTAGAATTGAGAGGTCCAGAATGGGTCTCCAGGCTTTGTCCTTTCGGGGAACTAGAAAGAGTCTTGAGTAAAATCCTTGTCCTTGCTCCTGTGTAGGAACCTGTTGAATGGCTCTCATGTCCATGAGAGCTGTAATTTGTTTTTGAGCCTCTGCCCATTGATTTGGTGGCAGGTTTGGCATTCCTTTTATCCTTGGTAAAGTGTGAAAGTGGAATCTGTCTCCTTGAGATACAATATTTAGGACCCATTTGTCTTTTGTGATGATGTGCCAGTTGTCTGCAAAAAGTGCTGGTTTTCCTCCCAAGGGAGTTGCCAAGAGGGATTTGCTTGGCAGTCTGAGGGGTAAGTCATTGTGTTTGTCTTCTAATAGTTTGAGACCTGTCTTCTCCTCCTTTCTGGGTTGTGGCACCCCATTGTCGAGGCTTGTAAGAGCCATGTGACTGACCTCTGTCCCTTGGGCGTCTGTATTTGCCCCTCTGTGGTCTGTCAGAAGCTGGAAAGGACCAGTTTTTTGTTGGCCAATTTCTGCTGAAACGAGGGGGTTGAACCTGTAAAAAATCCTTGACCATCTGCATAGATTTTGCCTTATCCTCCATTTTCTTTAAAACCTCTTCTGCTTTTACACCAAATAAAAAATCCTGCTGTAAAGGTGCATCCAATAACTTTGCTTTAACATGATCAGGTAAAGTTTGTTCTTTTAACCAAGCATGCCTATGTATGATAGACCCTGTCACTGCTGCTCTACAAGAATCTTCCAATGAATCAAATCCACATTGCAAAGTATGTTTTCCCACTTGTTCAGCTGCATGCAACAAATCTTGCATTTCCTTGTAATCAGGCTGCTCTGTATGTGAGATAATTTTTTGTTTTAATTGAGACATCAAATATTGTTGATATTTCAGCATGTAAAACTGGCAATTTAAGGCCCTCATAGCTAGAGTAGCTGAGGTATATACTTTCTTTCCCCATCTGTCTAGTGCTCTAGAATCCCTTTCAGAGGGTACAGGATTTTTAGCAATAGAGGCCTTAACCCCTTTGCGACCCTGGGAAATGGTTTCTGGGTCAGCAACAGGGCTTTTATATAGGAATTTGTGTGAGTCAGGGACTCTGTAGTATCTGTCTGGTTTGGCTGGTGCAGGAGGTAGTGAATCTGGATTAAGGCTAGATTCTGAATAAACATCATCCACAATGTCTAACACGGGTGGAATAGCAAGTGGTCTGTGCTGGGGTAATAAAAGGAACTCTCTGAGCCTTTTCTTAGAATCAGAGTAATTCTGGCCTTCCCAGTGGAAATGTTCTCTCATGGTATATAAAGTTTCCCCAAAAGAGTAGCCTTCTGGGGGAGATGCTGAAAGAATAGACTCTTCAGCATCAGCCTTCATAAGGGGGAAAAGAGTATTCCTGTTCCTCAGAAGAATCTGAGGAAATTGAAACCTGGTCAGAGGAAGCGTAGTCCTCCTCCTGTCTAGACCTTTTATCAGGAGGGGAATGGGAACCCCTGATTAGGGTAATTAAGTCTTCAGCCATCTTAAGCATCTGTTTCTTAGGCATGGGGCCTTGTACTGGAGACTGCTGTACAGTCTTCTTTGCTTTTAAAGGAATTTTCAGCTTTGCATAGGATTTAATAGTCAGTGAAGTCGGTCTGAAGACACCTTCTGAAACTGAAGGCATTTCAACTGCACCGGAATCTCCTTCAGCCATGGAGTCGGACAGGCCTAAAGATAAAGGTTGTGGAGGCCTAACAATCTCTGCTTGGAAATCGGATGCCGCCTGGGTTCTAAATCAGCGGTCATCAGGGGCTGTGTAGGCAACTCACTGAAAACCGGAGAACCAGTGACTGGCCTAGCAGAGGCCTAGGAGTCTGGTTTGGGTCTCGGCTGCCTGTCCTTATCTTTGCGTTTTTTATGCATTCCAGTCATCGGTTGCTCCGATGGCATGGTATAATTAAATTTCCTACCAAAATAATGTCGGGCCAAATCAAACTGACGTTTAATAGTTTGTTTGTTAAACCTAGCACAAAACCGACAACCTGTGACGTCGTAGTCTGGGCCTAGGCAAGGAATACAATAAGAATGAAAGTCCTTATGAGGTATTTGCTTCCCACAAAAAATGAAATTGTTAACTTTTTCTGACATAGGACTGAGGCAAGAAAATGTTCCCCAACGGGGTACTTAGCTTTATTAAAGACTTCGGTCTGAAATTCGATTTGAAAATCTCAGGAGTCGGCCGAATGGCACTTGCGAACTGCTTCTGCTTCGGGCACCGCACGGCAAGAAAGACTGGAGAAAATGGCGTTGGATGCCTCTTATATACCCCTGGTGCACTGACGTCAGGGAAGAAGCGACAGCAACCGACGCCAGACCAAGACTTTGGAACTCTGGCCGACTGCGTGACTGCCTGACGGCAGGATAACCCAAGTGTGATGACTGCAGCAGTGTAACACGATGAACATCAACAAGGGCCAATGGCCAACAAGTTCTCAACTAACTAATTAAAGGGCAAAAAAACACTTTTACACACTTACTAAACACTTCTAACACTATTAAACACTATCTAATAATAAGACAACTAGCTATAGAATGAGTAAAGTGATAATAAAGACAAAAGGTTTAAACTTAGCAACGGCCAAGCAAGAAGCACTTCTGAACTCTTAGATGCGGCAAACGAGATCTGGGGATTGCACTAGTGCACTAAAGGATACCTACCTAGCCACGAGCCAACTAAGAGACTTTGAGCTTTGTAATAGGCCGAGTTGGAGCCGAGGATCAGCTCCAAACCCATATGTAAGAATGAAGGCGAGATAGGACTACAGAACATCATAGTTTTGACAGTTTACAAAGCTAACCTTAAGTGATCACTTACAGATAACTTTTAAACTGGTTTTCAAACTGCTCTGTTTTATATGTGTCTAACAACAGTTTTCCAGATAGTTTACAAACTGTCTATAAACAGCTGTGAAGAAATCACTTAATGATAGAATATAAACTGCCAACCTGTTCTTTTTTTTAAATGGTAGCAATGACTTATTAGGTTGCACTGCTAACTTATGAAGTAGTTTGGCAGTTCACTGACATTAAGATCACTTAAAGACAGCAACATGGAAGGCACCAAATAGCTGAGTTGCCTAGGGTACCAAAATTCCCTGGATACAGCTCTGTACTACACCTTCAGAAAATTCAACTTAATGTAAAGTAATACTCCCTCCAAAAGCCAGCAAGCTTTTAAGGTAGTAAAACACATTGACAACTAGCTATTTGAAATCAGCAGAACTTCTCAAAGTCTACTGCACACATAGCAAACATAAATAACAAACCATTGGAGATGGCAGCAATCTACTTCCCATAAACAAAAGCTAATTTTACAGTGTTTGATGCAAAAAATGTTGAGTTTGCAATTAGTTGTGTTGATAAGGACTGCCCCTTAAAAATTTCCATGAAAATGAAAACTCATGACATCATGAAAGAATGAACTTACATTTTCTCATCTTGTACGTTACTGTATAAGCTACTATTTCTCCTAGAGCCATAGCTTGCTCATCTAGTGCCCAGAGCCATTCCCCAATCTGTCACTGTTGAGAAACCAAAAAAAAATGTCCTCCAAGCTGAGGAACAAAAAAAAAAATTCTTCTGCCTGAAACTGTAGAAAACCATCTTCTTACAATACAGCAGTTTGCTACAGTTACAATGACACCTACTAAGTGCTTAAGCAGTGAAGCACCTCAGCCCTGACCACAATTACAATATTAGCAGTCATTTATGAATGCTAGTACTACAATAACTCCCCATTGTCCACTACTGCACTACCTAAGCTTTTGTGCCCCTTTGCCAACCCTAGTCATACTTTTGATTTTTCTACAATACACAGAGCAACAAGGAAGTCTTAGTAAACCAAGATGAAAGCAATGTCTCACTGAAAATTTACACGTGATGATTTAGTATTAAAGCCATAATGCAGGTAAGAAGCTGCTACTCTAAAGTAGCATGGTCCATTTGATTACTCAGAATGCTTTGCAAATGTATCACTGACAACACCTAAATTGACATTATTTTGTGAGTATCATAAGAAAAAACTGAGTTGCAGGGAAACAAACATTACAAAGCATGCAATAATATTTCTTTTATTTTCAAAGCAACTGCTGTTAGATATATATATTTAGAGATTTATAAATGCATGTACATTAAAGCTGTAAACTGTACAGTACTGTATGTGTCGTCTGTTATATAGACAAGTTATTTTAGTAATAACTGCACAAAGTTATTGTATAGTGCTGAAAAGGTTAACAGTCTGCACAGACCTTGTTTTAACAAGGCACCAAAGCAGCAGCACAGACATCTGCATCAAATAATTTTTCAGTGGTGAGCCTTGCCTGTATTCGAACACAGGGTGATTGGTGCCTTGTATAAGGTCACTTCAGTAAGAGTGCAGTAACTAACATTTATGTACGTGATTGAGTCCTGAATAGGAGCACTTCGGTTTCCACAGTTTGCAGCAGTACAGTTTTGCAGATGTCTGGATCCAGAGTGAGACTGCCATGCAGAAAGTATGCAGTGCCATAAATTCTCCAGGTTGGTGAATTCTCAGGTTCGAATCTACAACTGCAAGCATTGTTTCACTGGCTTTTTAAGTAACTGCAGAAGTTTTCCAGCCATCTACAGTAAGCAGCGTGGCCAACTGTCCCTGTATAATTATTAAGAAATCTTTTGTGTGTTACATGACAGCATGGATGCCATTAAACAGGCTAGTAAAGATGCCATTAAACAGGCTAGTAAAGTGGGTAGTAAACACAGTATTACTATTAATGTGTAAATTTTAGATATACTACAGAAGTTGTATAAACAGCATATTAGCAAATGTAAAACCTTATTAGGGCAAGTTGACAGAAATTATGTAAATGGATTGCGTTTTACTGGTATCTCAAACAGAAAAATCTGTGGTATGACAGTAAATGTTTATTGTACAAGTCATATAAAACTGCTTTCTGTGTGCAATGTCATAAAAATACAATGCAGGCCATTGTTAGCAAACTGAATTGCAAAGAAACATCTTCTGATGATAAAACAAAAGAAATGGGTCATACACTTGCATCATTTCCAGATGTTAAACAGTTATGTCCTGTCACCACATGTGAAATGTTAATTTCAGAGTTACAACAGCAGTCAAATCAGTTATTGACAGAATCTCCTGTACATCTTCTTACACCCTTTAGACTAAAGTGTAATAAAGCCACTGCACAGTACAAAACAGATAAGGATAGGGACGAGATTTGTGGTGAACTGACAGAAACTTTTAATAAACTTCTAAAAGACAGACAAAATTAGTTCAGAAAGTTTAAACAACATACGCAAACACTATTGCAGAAGAGCTTTAAAGTCAGCAGAACAGAATACTGAGACATATCAGACAGCCCTGCAAACTTGCAAGACAGAAATAATCTGATTAGTAAAGAGTTAAAGAGAGAGATTCCAGATCTTACTCAGCAGTTAACTATGCTGACAAAAATTTATTTATGACATTCTACTCTACATTTGGAAAATGGATAACATACACAGCAGGATATAACCCTTGTAGATCAAAAACACCAAAAATCAGGATAAAAACAGGTATTTTATCGTAAAATGATTTAATTTGCTATTCATCAAAGGCGATGTCATCAGAAATACAACTCACTACTACAAAAGCACACTTAAAATACTGTCAGCAAGTGAACAATTAATTGTATAACAAGCTGTTCCAACTCATAAAACAATTATTCAATTAAAGTGAACTATCAATTAGCTTAATCCCATAGACTACTGTTTGCAGTAAAAAATGCATCTAAATAAAAACTTTATTTTTTAATATTAACTTTTCTGTGTCATTCAGCCCAGGATATATGTAAGAAGCCAATCTCAGTTGCCATACTGCTTCTTTCTGTTCTACTTTGTTCCTATAATCACCTCCCCTAATGTCCTTGTTCACTGACTCAAGAACTGAGAATGTGAACTTTTTCCAATTGATGCACATAGTGGAATGTTTGTACAAGGCGTTGTTGATATTTTTGTTCTTACAACGTAGAAATGTTCAAGAATACGTGTCCTCAAACTTCTAGTGGACATTCCCACATAGAAGGCCGGACATCCACTACACATAGTCAAATAGACAATACCTTCACTACAAAAATCTAGTCTACCTGGAATGGTGATGTTGAAATCAAGATGTTGCAAACAAAATATAAGAACCAGTGTGGATGTACCTACATACTTTACATCCCATATACTTATGCATACCTCTGTTGTTTACTCCTAAACTATGGGAAGCATGTCCCTTCTCCAACATATCCTTGATGTTACAATTTTTCTTGTAAACAAAACAAGGCAACTCACCCAATACATTTACCATGCCACCATTACCTAAAAATGACTTTCCAGTTCTCATTAATGATTTTACGAATCTGGTTATTGTCCAAACTCATGTCCAAACAAAACCTAAGTTTGCTCAGACCTACACCATCCATGTACATTCTTTTTGTGAAACCTTTTACCAAAATGGGAGGAAAATCATTTTCCATTCTAGAGATATTCTCATTGGCAACTTTGTCCAGTAAATCTCCAGGATAGCCCCTATCCAAAAATAACCTTTTAATGAACTGAACCTCCTCAAAAAATGAACTGAACCTCCTCAAAAAAAGGTGGGGTCATCCACGGTCATCTGTGAAGCTCGGATGAACTGGCCACGGGGAATGTTCTTTGTAGTAAAAGTGGGGTAGTTACTTTTATAATGTACATAGCTGTTACAAAAAGTATTTTTTCGATGAATACTACTGTAAACCTCATTCGTAGTAGCTTCCCACCCAATAACCACATCCAGGAATGAAACGTCACGACCAAAACCACTTAAGGTGAATGTTAAAAATTCAGTAGCAGCACTTAAAGCATCTACAAAACCATCTACACTAAAATCTTCCTTCTTAACAATGAAAAACAGGTCTACAAACCTTTTGTAAAAGACAACCTTGTCATATAAATCCACACTAGGCAAAATTTCCAACTCCTACCACCCAAGAACCAAACTTGCATAAGTGGGACCCACAGTGGCACCCATAGATACTCCTAACAATTGTTTATAGAAATTACCATTAAACATAAAATAACTGTGCTCCAATAGTAAATCTAACAACAAGTTGTAAGTGATCACACGGTGGTTACTCAGATTGGTGTACTTAACCAAAAGCCACCTAACAAAATCAACACCTGCTTCTTGGGGAATGCAAGTGAACAGTGAAGTCACGTCAACTGTGAGCATCAAAAAATCATTATTCAAACTGAAAAAAAATGTTATTAAATTTTCCAAAAAGTCCCAGTAATCAGCAATGTATGACGGTAACTGCTTCACATATGGCTCCAAAACATGATCTAAGTATAAAGAGATGCAATCTGTACAACTTCCTGAGGCAGAAATGACAGGTCTAAAAGGGGGATTTGTAATGCTCTTATGGAGCTTAGGTGTTCCAAAAAGCACACCTATTTTAGGATCCTCCACTTGCAAGAAGTCAAAGACTTCTTTGGATATATTTGACCATCCATTAACAAACCATAAAGAGTGGCATAGATAAAACCATAACATTTCAAAATGTCGAATTTAGACACCTTTTTGTATTCCAACTGGTTAGCCAACATAAGCTCCATTGCATTGTTGTAGGCATTAGTACCCATGACCACAATCCCACCCCCCTTGTCAGCCTTCATAAACCTTAAATCCTTGTTGCATACCAAGTCATTATTTTATTTATTTATTTATTTATTTATATTTGTTGACCGGGAGTGTCCGACTGGACGTAGGTCCATTTTCAGCGGAGGCCCAAAGAGAAAAGCTCCACAGTTAAAATAAACAGACAGTAGTTACATTGGATTACATAGCGATTAACAATTTACATAGCAATTACTTACAACATATTTACAGATGAAGAACATAGTACATCAGTAGACAACTAGAATCTTTATCTGAAGTACATAACAGACATTAACAAATGTTAAAATAAGAAGTTCCTGCTGTATAAGTACTAGGCTTATGAGCATCTGAGCTTGCTATAATCAAGGTAGTTAGTGGAGTGGAAAGAAAGCTAGTGGTTGGATGGGGTGGGTGATATTAGAGTGGGAGTTGCAAGGGCATAGCCAGCATGTTTTTAGGTGCGCTTTTAGTAAAGTTTTGAAGTGGGTGCATGATGGTATGGAGGTAATTGTGGGTGGGAGGGAGTTCCATAATTTGACTATGGTGCAAGAGAATAGTGCTTCTCCAGCAGAGTTATTGGCTTTAGTGATCTGCAAGTGATTTTTGTTGCTGGATCTTAGTGGTCTGGTGGTGCGATAGGGTTGGAGTAGATTCTGGAGGGATGGGACATTTAGTGGATGGTTTACTAGTTTGTGGGCGAGTGAGAGTTGATACCATTGAAGGAGGTGAGGGAGTTCAAGCCAGCCCAGTTCAGCAAGTGAGATACAGTGGTGACTACGGTAGGATGCCCCTGTGGCGAATTTGGCAATTTTGTTGTAGCAGGTCTCTAGCTTGTTTAGATCACATTGCCTTAGGTTGGTATATATTGGAGAGGCATAAAGTAGGATGGAGATAAGGTGGGAATTTGCTATTGAAATCTTTGCTGCTTTGGTGAGAAGATGCTTATTTCTGTATAACACTCCTAGTTTTTTGTAGACTTTTTTTATGGTCATGGATATGTGAATGTCAAATTTTAGTTTATTGTCTATTTCCACTCCTAGCAATTTGGTGTGTTCAGTTGGGTATATAGTGGTGTTGTCTTTTGCTGTGATGTTAAAGTGACAGTTGTTTTGAGTATGTTTGGTGGGTTGGAAGATGAGTAGTTTCGTTTTGTTTGGGTTGAGTATTAATTGGGCATCGGATAACCAAGTTTCAACTGAGGAAAAGGCTTCCTGTGTGACTTTTTGCAGTTTGGGTAGGGACTGGGCTGAGCAGATGATGGTCGAGTCATCTGCGTATTGTATGAGTGTGCCATGTGTGGTGACAGAGGCTAGATTATTTGTGAAAACAGAGAAGAGTAGGGGGTCCTAGGATGGATCCTTGGGGAACCCCTATGGAGACAGGTAGTTGGGGAGATGTGTCATTCTGCCATACAACGGATTGTTGGCGGTCAGACAGGTAACTCTGAAACCAGTTGGTGACTGATTGTGAGAAGAATAGGTTATTGAGGACAGAGATAAGTTGTTTGTGTGGGACCATGTCAAATGCTTTAGATAGGTCTAGGAAAGTAGCAGAGGAGAGATAGCCATTGTTTTTATGCTGAAGGATAGTGTTAGTAAAGGAGAGTAAGGCAGTGGTGGTGCTATGGTTTGGTCAGAAACCATGCTGAGTACTGGAAAGGAGGTTGTTAGTAAGGAGGTAGTCTGAGACCTGAGAGTGTATGCATCTCTCTAGTATTTTGGAGAGTGGAGAGAGAATAGCTATGGAGCGGTAATTGGTTAGTTCTGTGGAGGGTCTGCCTTTGGGGAGGGGAATTATATGTGATACTTAAAGTCATTAAGTGCCTTTCTCTCATTTGTACTTAGGTTGTAAAATGAACAGTAATTAATACTACCAATTTGAGCCCTGATGTCTCTCGCACAAAGATTTTCAAACATTTTCAAAGTATACATTAATGTAGGATTGTACACAGAGGGCTTAGCCAAAGTACTACCCAACGTTACATCACACAAAATGTACTGCAAATTAAGCTTTCGAGTGAAAGATTTTAATTCCAAAAGTGTTTTACTCAAGGCAGCCCTTCTACTGGGTTGAAAATTTAAACCCAGCTTTAAAACATTAACGTGCTCATCATTCAAAACAAATTCTGAAACATTAAATACAGAAATACGTGCACAGTCATAGTTTACAGTCCCAACTACCTCCGTGGTTCGCTCCTGCCCCGACTGCAGGTTTGATAACCCTTGCTCCTGCTTCTCTTCCTCTTGTTGCAAGAACTGTAATCCGCCTGTAAAAAAAGGTTTATTGGCACTAAAGCCGGACCCTTTCTTATTGTCCCAACCATTACTCTGGCCAGTTCTTGCTTGTGAATACTCACCCATATCACGAGAATCTTGTGTATCAGCGTCGGCCTTTCGCCTCCCCACTATTGAACTCACGTCACCACCTTCAGAAAAAACAGCTTCAGAACTGTTGGAATTTAAAGGGGCTACCACCTCTGGATTCTGAAGTTCTCTTTCATCTCTTCTGTTGGAAGTGTTGCCCCTTAAGGCATGCACTTGTTTGGTTTCTCATTCCCAATGGGTTTAGCACCACTAGGAATATAATCAAAGAACTCTTTGCCAAGTTCTTACATAGCCAAATCCCTTAGGATCTTCTTCAATTTGTGCTGTGTAACCTGTTTTTCAATTCTGTCAACCCGGTCTAAAAATTGCTCATATTCTGTCACAACTTCACAGCAACCATCCACAAGTTGTTTAATGTCACTGTCCAAACAACTGAGTTCATCTCTTAGTTCTTCTAGTAGACAAGTATTGTTTTTAATTAGCAGTTTCATGAAATCCATGCCAGCACTGTTGAAGAAGTTGGTAACTTCTTTAAAGAAAGGACTGTCAGTGGCAACACCGTTTGGCATTTAAAAAAACTGACACCTTTAGGAACAATCCCCACCTTCACACAGTGCTCAAAGTATTTGTTTTCAATGTGCAAACAGCGGTACCTTTTTAACCCCCGTTCCAGATTTCAAGCATAACCATGACATTGTTTCCAGTTGTAACATGGTTAACTTGAAACAGTTCTTCACAAAAGGGGTCTACATTCAAACTCAAGAGTTTGTTAACTTCGCCAACAGCACCACAAACACCAGGAACAGACTTAAACCAGGAACAACAGTTTGATTTGTCATAGCACAAACCTGGCTTCCAGTCCCAGTACCAAGCACTTTTCCTTCTGGATTCAAATCTTTGATTCTTGCACCCAAAGCAGTCAAGGATTTTTGCATCTCACTAACCGTTGTCAATAGTACATCCAACACATTCTCCCTGTGAGTTGGGTTAGAATGCAGGGTGATGTCCAAATCATCATCTCCTGATAAATTAGCCTTACCCAACTGTAAAACGCCAACTAAGAAAAACAAAAAGCAGCAGGAACAGCAGCAGTGTATACCAAAGAAAAATATAGATCAAAAACATCAGAAATCAGGAGAAACCAGGTCTTTTAGTGTAAAATGATTTAATTTGCTATTTACACATACTTTCATTGTTCACTTAAGTCATCCACAACACATACAGATCTATAACAAGAAATCAGTCATTTGTTATACAAACAATTCAACTGTACATCTGCGTCCTAAATTAAAGTCTAGGCAGCTTTTTAGGTAAGATGTACAGTTGAATTATTTATATGACAAATGACTGATTTCTTGTTATGCATCTGTATGTGTTCTGAATGCCTTGAGTGAACAATGAAAGTATGTGTAAATGAAATATATTTCTCTGTTTGTGAATTTAAATGTTATGAAATTTTAAGCTAAGACAAGACATTTTTATAAATAGGATCTCTGAAGATCATATATTTTTATGTTATAATTCACTTATCAGTATGCATTTTACAGAATGTTGATTTAAGTTACAAGTGACTATTTACATCAGAATAATGCAGTTGTTTTTAATCATGTGTCCCAAGAGGGCGTGTATATAAATGGTTCCCTATTACCAGATCGCAGACGCAGTTTGTCTAATGCATCTTGATCAAACTGAAAACAGCGAAAAGGCAAAATAGTGAAGTGGCTTTTCAGCAAATTCTTTCCCTGGGAAAGAATTTGCTTGGCCTCTTTCGATAGTTTGCCATTTTCGGCACTGTAGTGCGATCTCAAAGTTGGTATAGTTAAGTAGGGGAAGGGCAAAAAAATCGCTTTTCTGAGGTTTTGACGTTGTAAGCTTTCGCTTACATGGGGTGATTATTTATCGTTCACTTTTGTAAGCTTGCGATAAGATAATAGACTCTATATAAACTAGGGGTTGTTTTAAAATGTATTAGACACCTGAAAAGTGGGGTTACCCATGAAAGCGCTTGTGTCAAATAAAGATTTTTATACTGGATTCTACAGCTGTCTCCAAGTTCTGCTTTTTTTGCCGTTTATTCTGGATTCGTTTTGTGCAGGACACGTGAGTTCCGAAGTTCTGGTGGCAGTTTTGTGCTTTAGATTACAAATAAAACTCAAGATAATCTCTTGCACAGAGAAATAAAATGCCATGTTAAAATCTTTCCTTTGACCAAAGTGTCACCATCTAAACAACAGCCAGAGGGCAAGCACATGTACAGCTCTCACAGCATAAAGCAAATGCATCTTTACAAAACAACACAGCAATAAATTGCTGCATGCTACAGGGGAAAATGCCATTTTTTTCAATTTTACACCGAATGTGTAAACAGTATTGCAGAAGAGACTCCAATAAAGGGTACAAGAAAAAACATACTGGTCTGTATTAATAACTCAGTAATCATTGAAAGACACCCTTGCTGTTTGTTATCAGGACTTTTAATTATAATCCATCAGCCAAGTTTGATCACGTAATCATTGTGCCATCAACATGTATGGTATAGTCAGACAAAAATACCAGAAAACAGTAATACATTTTAATGTTTAGCAAATGTTTAATTAGCAGGCTTCAGTTTGATCTTAATGTCACTAAGTCTGTAAACTAGACTTGAGTGTAAAATACAATCACTGTATGTACAAATGCAAAGTTATTTTGTGCAAGAAAAACTAATGATAAATAATAAATATGCTTGGCATATGCTGTACAACAAATGGTTTAATACATAAACAGCATTCTTCAGTGTATAAACCATATTTTCAATCTGTGTAAATACACAATTTTGCCGTCAAGTTTTAAATTGTTCTCAGAAATTGCTCCGCAAAACCATTTTGTGTGTTTTAAAACAAAAAGGGTGAACTGTTAGATATATATATTTAGAGATGTATAAATGCACGTACACGTCTGTTTGCTAGAATATATGTAGGAAAAAATAGTCACTTAACCTGCTCTTAGCTGAGAAGCAGAAAGGCATCCAGCTGTATATGTAATACAAAACATTTTTGTGTCTGGTACAACTTCAAAGAAATGCTAATAAGGATAATTCCTCAATTCCTGACCAGATCGGAGACAGGAACAGAACTCCAAAAGTTATCCATCTTGAAACAGAACACAAAGTAGCTTAACAACACACTGCATGACTTCAGAGGAATTCCAAAGGTATTAAACAACAACATACTTTTTCTTGGACAAGATCTGGATGGTACAAAATAATACATAAAGGACATTAAAAGTGTAGGATGTTAGACTGATTCTGATTTCTTGTTAGATCTGTATACTAAAGATCATACCTGATGTCTGAAAAGTCAAATCTGAGACATTAAAACCTGCAAAATGTACAGTATTGTATGTATCGTCTATTGCATAGACAAGTTATTTTATGAGTAACTGCGTCAACAAAGTTAATATATAGTGATGAAAATGTTAACAGTCTGCATAGACTTTGTTTTAACAAGGCACCGGCAGCACAGACATCTGCATTAAATAACTTTTCAGCTTCAGCTGTAACATCAAAAGTACACCCAGAAATGAAATTAACTGTAAACACAGATGCGTAAGAAGCGCAACAGTACATTTTAATGGAAATATGTTTCAGATTTTTAAGTTTGTATGGTGTCATCTTAGTGGCAACAAATTTAATCTGAAACTTTCTCAGAGGGTTTAAAAAAAAAAAAATATATATATATATATATATATGTGTGTGTGTGTGTGTGTGTGTGTGTGCTTTGATACACATTTCCAATGTATCTAAACAGTTTTGGGCAGAGGTGTAGCCAGCTATTACTGAACCTGATGGAGTCTCTTCTGGTGCCCCTGAAAAAAAGCTCTTCCACTCAAATGCGAAGAACATAAAAAATAATTATTTTAAACTGTCGCAAACTGTTTCTTACATTTGTAGCTAGCCAGTACATGC
Source organism: Protopterus annectens (assembly GCF_019279795.1). Taxonomy (NCBI): domain Eukaryota; kingdom Metazoa; phylum Chordata; order Ceratodontiformes; family Protopteridae; genus Protopterus; species Protopterus annectens. The sequence continues at coordinate 166,693,736 of NC_056731.1, read as the reverse complement.
TGCAGTTTACACCACAAATGGTGTGCTACAGCACTCTTAACAATTGTAGTACCGGCCTTTATTTCTAAATACCGGTATACACTGATTTTACCCCTAAACACTCTTTACACTCTTTTTTGGACTGCCTCCCTCCATGTAACACTGTCTATTGTTTCTATAAGTTTATTATAAAAAATCACCGTAAACAGTTTTAGTTATTTTTTTATTTTTGTGTGTGTGTGTGTGTGTGTGTGTGTGTGTGTGTGTGTGTGTGTGTGTCTGTGTCTTCTCCAACACTGAAGGCATGTAATATTGAGTATAAAATACTTGCTGTGGAATACAGCTGACTAGTTCTGCTGGCAAGAGCTCTAGCAAAGAAGTTTAGCTTCCTAGGCAACACACAAATTTGGCATCTTGTAAATATCAATATTGTGATCCTCACATCTTGTTAACTTTCACACTGTTTTTTTAGATACAGCAAGATATTAATGTAACAGTCTAATAACTAGTTGCAACCTTTAAAAGCAGAGATTGACAGCTGCTGTCATTATGTGAATGTGATATCAATCACCTACACATAGCATCCACAGCCATTAGCTACCTTTAAAAAGGAAAAAGGAGGTACAGAGTTTACAAGCAGTCTATAAGAAATCATAATAGCTTAATGACAGCTTGCAAACTGCCAGGATATTTGTGTTTTTTTAAAGCAGAATATGCTACTCAGAAAGTCCTTCAAGTTGGCACCCCACCAACAGCAGGTACCTTCTCCCCTTATTCTTCCTATGGATCTACTGGCAAAATGCTACTGTTTCAAAAGTCTATACACACTCATTAATATTGGCCTTTATAAGAGCATGGATGTCCTTTATATAATTGGCAGGGAAAACATAGAACATACTTAAACAGAATGTAAAGTTACTGGGAGAATTTCTCACTGCCAGCAAGCAGCTTGTCGGACCTGGCAGTTAGTGCAGAGTATTATGGCTATGAAGTGTTTATACAATACTGCCTATGGTTCAGGGTTTGATTCTTTCACCCTCCATCTGCCTGCTGTTTCAGCAAAATCACTTTATTAGATACTGCTTCTAGGCTGAGTCTAAATGACATCTATGTGGATCAGTGGTGCTCTGCAGTGGTTAACAAGTGCTACTTAAAAAACTACAATTACAATTTTGAACACACTAAATCATGTTATAATCTCCTTTTATATTTAAGTACATTGTAAACATGACAGATACAGTCTTTAATAATCCTGTTTTATTTATTATTCAATTCTGTATTAATTTTAAGGCCTAGAATGATTTTCACACAAAGTAAACAAGCTGTTCTGAATCCGACCTTTATTTTATTTGTGATGCAGTCAGTGTTTGGGGGACTTAATTTTAACTGTGCAAAGAACAAACCTGATGCACTGATATGACTGCTCTGTTTTCCTTGTCGGTTTTCAAAATATAAGTATTATTCACAGGGTATGGTGCTGTTAGCCTACAAAAGTGTATGGAAGGTGCTACATCATCACTTCCCTGGATTGAGGTGGCAAGAGTTGGAGCCCATCTCTTGTCTAGTGGATTGTGGTAGTGTGATTAGGACATAAAATTCATACCTCTGGCTTTTTACTGTGATGTCACTTTGAAATTAGGTCTTGCTATGTAGTACCTGATACAGATGCATGGTCTCATGATATGACAAGCCAATGGCATCATACAAATTCTTGAATATCATGGTTTCCTATTTTACACAGAACTTTAATCCCTTATCTAAGAATAACATACACTCGACCTTTGGTTTTAAAGCTTTACTAAATGCATGGGATCTTTATTTAATCTTATAATGTGCATCACAACTAAAAAATGGTCTGAAATGTATTTTATCGTAACACCATACAGCTACAACTCTCTCTGTCTTACCTGACTGATTCCCCTTATTATAGGTTTCATTTTGTCTATGGTCTGATTGTCCTGGGTCTCCACGATGTCTTCTCTGAAAACTATGATCATGAAACTGCCCATCTCCTGATGGACGTTGCCGCCTGTCACTGGACACTCCTCTTTGTTTCTGATCTGAAATGTTATGCAGTAAAGTACACGTAATTAGTCTTTACTCTTACAGATTATGCAGTCGCATACTTAATGTTTAAGTAAAGCTTATCCCCCATTATCTGTCTGATAAGCTGTTATATACTTCACCCTCCCAAACATATACAATGCAGCTGCAAAATACTAGCATAAGGCCAATATGATTACATGATTTTTTTTTTAAAAGAGACTGGTTGTTTGGCTACTGGATGAGAAAAAGTAATTAAAGTCATATTTTATTTCTTTGCAAACAAGCAGTCATAATACCATATCATGCTCTGTCATCTAGGAGCCAGAACAGGAACTCCCTAACTAGCTCACCCATCTCAGACATAGCCTTGGCCAGAGCAGCAACCCACAGAGGCTGACATACCTGCAGCTCTGAGGTGCCACTGTGACCTGCAAAAGAGAGACATACAGAAAATGTCATTTTCAGTGATGATGAGTCACAGCTGGTATACGATGTATAACAGATGACAATTTAGGAATGCACTAACCCTCACTATGCCACTAGTGTCTTCTGCCTTCTGTGGCAGCTGTCAGTAACCTCCTCCTGCTCTGCCCATACTGAAAGACACAAGGGACATACACAGCTATCACATGCAGGTATGAAAATGAAAAACAACAGTGCAAAGCTACACCTGCACATGCATGTTCAAAAAGGAAATCTGAGACAGTACACACAGCCAGTCACATATGCTATACTGCCACATGTATGTGCAATGATGTAGCAGCATCTACACTACAATATGTATGTGTAGTCAGTACAGCAGAAGCATGAAATGGTGGTCACAACCACACATAGGCAAAGCCAATCAACCTGTTCCACAAAAAAACCACAGTGCCAGAACAATATACTCACCAAAAACAGCACACATAATGTACAGTTGTGTACACTTACCATAAATGTAGATGTTCGAGTGTATTCACTGTTGCAGTCATCACACTTGGGTTATCTGCCTGAAGGTAGCCCTCAGTCGGCCTTAATACCAGAGACTTTGTATTTCTGTGTCGGATGCTGTCACTTCTTCCATGACGTCAGGTCGTCAGGGGTATAAAAACAGGCAGCCGATGCCATTACATCAGTTTTTCTTGCCCCAAATGTCAGGAGCCCCCAAATAGGGAGCTAGTATATGGTGGGAAAAACACCACCAGTAAAAAGTAAATACCAGTACCAGTATGAATAGCCATAGAGAGGAGAGATAAAGAGACAGAGAAAAACAGGGGGTGGGAGGGAAACCAGGACTGCAACAGTGAATACACTCAAACATCTACATTTATGGTAAGTGTACACAACTGTACTATGTTCTTCGTGTTTCACTGTTGCAGTCATCGCACTTGGGTTAATTCCCAAAGCTGAGGAAGGGTGGAGGCAGTCAAGAAGAGTTAGGTCTGGAAGAATGCAAGAATGCTGTAGCAAATCCTGCCCTGGATTTGGAAAAGATAAGACAGGTGGTAATGCTTGGTGAAGGTGTGTACACAACTCCAGGTAGCAGCTTCCACTATGTCACTGGTAGGGACTCCCCTGATTAATGCTGTAGAGGTATATGTAGCCCTAGTGGAATATGTTTTGACCCCCTGAGGGGTAGGTTGTCCATGGTGCTTGTAGCAGAAATGGATACAGTGTGCTACCCATTTGGAAATGGTTTGTTTTGAAATGGCCTTGCCTCTGCCCCTGTTGCAAAGCTGACTAGGAGCTGGTCAGATTTTCTGAAAGGCTTAGTCTTATCAAGGTAGAACCTGAGCTGTCTGTGCACATCCAAAGATTGCAGGATCCTTTCCCCTTTATTTTGAGGATTAGGGAAGTAGATTGGCAAATGGATGGATTGGTTGAGAGACACACTGGGCACCACTTTAGGCATAAAGGAAGGGTTGGTCCTGAGGGGAACTCTGTCAGCATGGAAAATAATTAAGGGTTCCACAGCCATCAGTGCTTGTAACTCAGGCACTCTTCTAGCTGAAGTGATGGCTAGAAGCAAGGCTGTTTTCCAAGAGAGGAATTTTAACTTTGTTGAAGCAGCAGGTTCAAAAGGAGAAAGCGTGAGCTTTTCCAGTACAAAGTTAAAGTCCCAAGCAGGGGTGGGTGCTCTCCTTGGTGGCTTTAAGTTGTTTGCACTTCTCAGGAACTGTTTGATGAGAGGGTGAGAGAATAGAGATGGCTCAGTATTGTAATGAGACGAAATGGCAGAGGCATGGATCTTAATGGAGGACAAGGACAGGCCTCTGTGGAGTAGTTCTGCTAGGTAATCCAGGATAAGAGGTAAGGAGGGCAGTCCGGTGTCCTTATCTTTAGACTGAATCCAAGAACAATACCTTTTCCACTTTTCAGCATAGTATTTCCTAGTACTGGGCCTTCTGGCTTCAAGGATGACATCCACCACCTGTTTGCTTAGGGTTGCTGGTGTAGTATTTAAGGAATAAGCCAGGCTGCAAGATTTAAGGTTTGCAACTGTGGGTGCAAAATCTGTCCCTCCTGCTGAGAAAGCAGGGTTGGGGTCTGGTGTAGGTGCCAGGGTGGCACCGTTGTCAAGCTGCACAGGAGTGGGTACCAGTGGCCAGTCTGGGCAATCAGAACAGACCTTGGCCTGTCTTCTTTTATCTTGAGTAATACTCCTGAGAGAAGGGGCAGAGGGGGAAAGGCATAGATTGAGAGATTTTCCCATTGAAAGGATAGGGCATCCACCTTCCAGGCCCTGCTGTGAGGGTTTCTGGTGAAGAATTTGCTTAACTGGTGGTTGTTGAGGGAGGCAAAGAGATCCACCTCTGGGATCCCCCATTTCTTGATCAAAAGGCTGAAGGTGCTGAGCTCCAATTTCCACTCATGTGGGTCTAGGAGATTTCTGCTTAAGTCATCTGCCAGTGAATTTTGTTTGCCTGGCAGGAATTGAGCTTGTAGATGAACTTGGTTGGCCAAGGTCATGTTCCACAGGGCCATGGCTAACCTGCAGAGTGGGTAAGAATGGGTTCTCCCCTGCTTGTTGATGTGCCACATAATTGTGGTGTCTGTTTTTATCAGCAGTTATCCTGGAAGGAGTAGGCATCTGAAAGCTGGCAGGGCTTTCTGTACAGCTAGCATCTCTTTTTGGTTGATGTGCAGGAGAATTTGCCTGGGGCTCCAGTGGACCTGAATACATTTGCCTGCCATGTGAGCCCCCGCCATGCATAGTCTGATGCATTTGCGGTCAGTGTCTGTGCGGCGTGGGGTTGAGTAAAATGTAATCCCTTGTGGTTGCATGCTTCTGCCCACCAGAGGAACTCTGCCCTTAGACAAGGTATGATAGGAATGACTGTTTCCAGGTCCTGAGAATGTTGGCACCAAAGACTTTTTAAGTACCATTGAAGTTTCCTCCTATGCAGTCTTGCGTATGGAATTAGCAGAATACATGAGGCCATGAACCCTAGGGCTTGCAGTATTTTTCTTGCAGATAGTTGAGTTCTGGTGGCCATTTGTTTGAAGCAGTCTGTCAGATAAAGCTGTTTTTCTGAAGTGAGGAATGCCATCTGGGAAGTTGTGTCCAAGCTTGCTCCCAGGAATATAATCTTTTGACTGGGTACCAGTTGTAATTTATTTTCATTGATGGTGTACCCCAATGAAATGAGAAGGCTTTTTTATAAATGCCAGGTGCTGAAGTAGCAATTCCTGACTGTCCGTCTGAATCAGGCAGTCATCCAAGTAGGGGTAAATTTGGATATTTCTCTGCCTGCGGTATGCAATGGCTGGAGCCAGGCATTTTGTGAATACCCTGGGAGTAGTAGATAAGCCAAAGGGAAGTGCACAGACCTGATAATGCATAGACCCTACCCTGAAACTTAAATATTTCCTGCATGACTTCCTTATGGGGATGTGCAGATAGGCTTCTTTTAAGTCTAGGGTGACTAACCAGGCATCCTTGGCTAACATAGGGAGAAGCTGTTGCAGGGTAAGCATCTTGAATTTTGGTACCACCAGGAAGGTGTTGAGAATTGAAAGATCCAGGATTGGGCGCCAAGAGCCCTCTTTCCTGGGCACCAGGAATAGCCTGGAGTAGAATCCTTGACCCCTCTGTTCTACTGGAACAGGATGAATAGCTCTGATATTGAGCAGGGAAAGTACTTGGTTTTGAGCCTCTGCCCACTGGTTTGGAGGAAGGTCTGGAATCCTGCTTGGGGTTGGCAGTGAATGGAAATAAAATTTGTACCCCTGGGATACAATGTTGAGGACCCATCGGTCCTGAGTGATGGACATCCAGTTTTGTGCATAAAGGGCAAGTTTTCCTCCTAGAGGCACAAGCAATTGGGCAGGGCTGGGAAGTAGAGTTGAGAAATCATTGCGAGTTTTTTCCATAAGGAGGTGGCTTACCACTCCCTGCTTTAGGGGTGGGGGCACTCCATTGCTTAGATCTCTGCATACCCTGAGATTGTAGTCTGGGTGGTCTATTGCCCCTGGGTCTTGTTTGGGAAGGCCTGGAGGGGGCTGGAAAAGACCAGTGTTTTGAAGGGCAATGCCTACTGAATCTAGGTGGTTGCACTTGTAGGAATTATTTAACAGTTTGCGTAGATTTAGCCTTTTCTTCCATCTTTTTAAGAACTTCTTCTGCTTTGGTGCCAAACAAACAGTCCTTATTCAAAGGAGTGTCTAGTAATTTAGATTTGACATGATCTGGCAAGGTCTGCTCCTTCAGCCAAGCATATCTTCTTAGTACAGAGCCAATGACTGCTGCCCTGCAAGATGCTTCTAGGGCATCAAAGCCACACTGCAAGGTATGCTTACTAACTTGGTTTGAAGAGTGCATAAGCTCCTGCAATTCTTTATTTTCTGCACAGTCTAGAAAGGTTAAAACTTTTTCTTTAATAAGTTCCATAATATGTTGCTGGTATTTCAGCATGTGAAATTGGTAATTCAGTGCCCTAATAGCAAGAGTTGCATAGGTATATACCTTCTTACCCCATCTGTCTAAAGCTCTGGAATCCCTGTCCGAAGGGGTAGGATTTTTGGCTGTAGTAGCCTTAATACCTTTAGGTCCCTGGGAAATGATCTTTGGGTCAGCAATAGGATTCTTTAAAAGAACCTAGTAACCTTGTGTGGCTGTCCAACAAAAAAGAAACTAATAATAATCAAAACTGGAGAGCCTTCGAGCGGAATGCACTCACTAGAAAATCACTTTACCAAAAACGAACAGTGACACTTGGAACCATGCATAAACGCTTTTATTCCACAAAATACACATGCGTTTTCGTCCCTTCATCCAGGACTTCATCAGATAAAATAACGTAAAAACTTGTTCACTTTTATATTAACCTCAAGGTTAATTAACCTATAATACCAAACTAATTTAATTTAAATGAACCAATCCTTTTTCTTTCCTCATTAATATTTATTTATTACTTTCGTTGATTCCTTGTGAACCCTTTTAAAAAACGTAAATTAATATACATTGTATAATTTGAACCGTCTTAAACAGTTCATTTTGATGTGTAATAAGAACTTTTTCCTTATAATAAATGAAAATTTCTTAATAAATAAAAGTTTAACTAAATGCATACTACTACATGAACATATACATATAAAGCTCCCTCTAGTGTCCGAAACCTGTATTACCTTATAATAAATATACAATTCAATATAAATACACTATCCTTTCATAAAAATATATGTATTGTAAATATAAAAACTTCTTAAATATATCAAAAATATTTAAAAAAAATGTATTATGTATATATAAATAAATATAAAATTTATATATTTAATTTTAATGTATGTACAACCAAATATGTCTCTTTGTTAAAAATACAACCCAAGTAATAAATAAATATTAATGAGGAAAGAAAAAGGATTGGTTCATTTAAATTAAATTAGTTTGGTATTATAGGTTAATTAACCTTGAGGTTAATATAAAAGTGAACAAGTTTTTACGTTATTTTATCTGGTGAAGTCCTGGATGAAGGGACGAAAACGCATGTGTATTTTGTGGAATAAAAGCGTTTATGCATGGTTCCAAGTGTCACTGTTCGTTTTTGGTAAAGTGATTTTCTAGTGAGTGCATTCCGCTCGAAGGCTCTCCAGTTTTTATTATTATTAGTTTCTTTTTTGTTGGACAGCCACACAAGGTTACTAGGTTTGTTATTGAGTGAATCGAGCAGTTTTGCACTTCACCAGTTTTCCTGTTATGGGTTCGGAAGGACAGGAAGAGATGGGGCAATCACGCAAACTAATTGGTCAGTTAACCAAACTGATCGATTTGCTCACGCCCCTTTGCCATAGTTTGCTTCCTGGAAGGGCAGCATTGAACTCGGAGGTTTCATTTCATGAAGGGACTAACGGTCAAGCCGTTAAGAGGAATAGGGAGCTTATTGGCGACAACTTCAATGCCGGCGACCCTGGAGAGATGGAATTAACTAACTTCAACCCCATGAGAACACCGAGAGTATTGGACTGCGATGCAGGAATACAAGAAGGCAATTTTAATGGTTCAATGGACAAAGGGGCTCGATCTAAAATCCGAAATGAATCCAAAGGTACTGTAATTCCGAACTCAAAAACCACCAACGAGTGGTTAAAGAAGGAATATTTATTTAAAGCAGACAGTGACACAGTTAATGAAGTATTTCACGATGGTAATTCGTATATAGTTAAGTTGGACAAACTATATAAGTTGATGTTGAATTTTAGAACTTTAAGAATTGAAAATGCATATTTGAATGAATGTTTGCTTAAAGAAATAGTCCCTAAGGGACTTAGGGTATATAAATACCCAAATAATGTGCAAGTAGGGTCAGTGTTTCATGAAAGTTTATTAAAAACTTTTAACAAATGTGGTTTAGAAATAGTGCAGCTTATTATTGAAGAAAATGAAAGGAAACTAATACCACTTGAACAAGAAATTAATGAGCTGGACATAAATATTAAAAAGGACCTTATATTTGGCATTAGGCAAGAAAGGGAAAGATATTTTCAACTAAGAAATGAAATTGATTTGAAATGTGAAGATACAATACAACGTAAAATGGGAAAGTTAAATAGGGACATAAAGGAATATGCAAACAATACCAGTTATCCGAAACCTACACCTTTTAATGTTAAAGGTAATATTAGGAATTTTAATGGCAATAGAAGGTTTTATAATAATAGAAATGTGGAAACAAGGAACGTAGAACAAGATTATGATACAGAATTCCCACCCTTGCAAGAAATAAGTCAAGAACAATATTCACCTTATAACGAAGAAAGAAATTTTCAATTGGGGGGGGGAGAAGGGGGAGGGGGAGACAATATTAGTTGGTACCCCGGTCCCCATGGATAGTATATTAATAGAAGAAGGCATAAGGATTGAAAGTGAAACCAAAAGTACATATAATGGCTTCACAATTTATAATTTTAGTAATATTAGCTTAAAGATAGAGCACTTTAGTCTCTTTAGTAAAGGATTGAAATACAACCAGTGAAAAAGGGAGATGTAACTGGTACAATCTTAGACATTAAGTTATTTACTAGGAAAATAAATTTAACCATTTTGGCCTCTAAAATAGGGTTAGAAAGAAATAATAATGGAATTGTTGAACTAACTAGGAGTTCAACTTTTAACCCGCCCCTAGCACCACAACTAAAGAATTTTGAAAACGTGTTAGAAAAAGAAATTAGGAAACTTGAAAGGAAAGACAAATACAAGAATAAATATAGAACTAACTTTAAGAATGGTGAGTTTGAAGTATTGAAAGAAATAATGGAAAATCCTGCAGTAAGAGTAATGAAACCAGACAAGGGGGGATGGATTGTTATTATGGATAAAACTATTTATGAAACTAAAATGAATACAATACTTTTAGATGGAGGAAAATACTCAATAGTTTCAAAAAATGAGTTAGCAGTGGCATATAGGAAAATTGACCTTGTTCTAGAAAATTTATTAATGGACAAGGTCATAGATATTAAGACTTACAAATATCTGGAAGTAAAGAAGCCTAGGGTAGCAACCATGTTTGGTATACCCAAAATTCATAAGAATCAGACCAATCCCCCCTTAAGGCCTATAGTTACTGCAGAAGGGGCAAAAACAGCACCTATGGCCAAATATGTTGATAAAGCTAAACACATATGGATGAACAATGACATTATTCTAAAAGATTTGTGGGACTTTCTAAGGGAACTCACGCCAAAAACATACAAAGAAGAATTAATTTTTGTTACAATAGATGTTATAGACCTCTTTTCTAGTATTCCCCATAGGGAAGGTATGGAATTCTTTGAAGAAAGTATATATGCTGATGTAAAATTGTCACAAGAAGAAAAAGTGACTATAGTGACATTAATGGATACTATATTAAAGTATAATTATTTAATGTTTAATGGAGAATACTATCAACAAATATCAGGGGTCTCTATGGGGGCGGCATGTGCCCCTACTTTCGCTAATATAGTACTTGCTAAATGGGAAGAGAAATTTATAGTTAAATCTTCCTTTAGTCAATATTGGTCACTTTACCACAGATTCCTGGATGATATAGTGATTTTTTGGATAGGTGGGGAAGAAAAATTTATGGAATTTATTTCCTATATAAATTCAACTACAAATTATTTAAATTTTACTTATGTTATGAATGCTGACGTTATTAATTATTTGGATGTTGAAGTGTACAAGAAAAACAAAAAATTTGAAACTAAGGTTTTTAGAAAGGAAACATACTGCAATTCTTTTTTGCATTATGATAGTTTTCACCCCACCCACTGTAAGAAAAATATTGTGAAAGGCCAGTTCGTGAGAGGGTCCAGGATGACAAGCGATGAAGGGGATTTTTTCAGAGAATGTAACAAATTAGAAATAATGTTTTTGGATAGAGGTTACCCTTTGGAATTTGTGAAGGGAATAAGAAAAGAAGTGGAGATTGGTAGAAGAGAAAAATTCCAACCAATAAAAGGAATAACGGAGGTGAAGAAAAAGGGTTTAGATAGAAAGAATGAAAATTTAACAGAAAATAAGAATGTAAAAAGGTTACAGAATTTAACACATTAAGTAAAGATGTTAAACACGTATTTAAGAGGGAATGGGAGAGATTTTCATCCTTTACTGACATGGAAGAAGTTAAAAATATAACACCTCAAGTGACTTAGAAATCCACCTAACATAAGAAAGAAAATAGAAGGATTTGGAAAGTATAGAAAAGGGGTAGATAATAGAAAGGTAGGTACTTTTAAGTGTGGGAGATGTGCACAGTGTCCTTACATTATGAATAAAGATGAAATTTTTATTGAAAGTAGGAAAAGGATGATAAAAAGTAAGGATAGATTTAATTGTAACACACAAGGAGTAGTTTACTTAGCAGTTTGCCAAAATTGTCAATCTTTCTATATTGGAAAGACAGAAAGGGTATTTAAAAGGCGTATATATGAACACATGTATGATATTGGTAAAGCTAAGGAAACAAATGCACTATATAGGCAGTTTAAAAGTTGTATTGGAGCAAAATTTTTATTTTTTATATTAGAACAGGTAATACAGGATGTTAGGGGAGGTCCATGGGAGGAAGCATTAGAAAATAGAGAATTGTGGTGGCAAGTTTATCTTGACGCCTGTAAGAAGCCTGGATTGAATGAAAATATCTCCATTGGACCTATATTAAAATTGAAAGCTAATAAAGTTTGAGGTGTATTATTTTCCTGGGTTGTATTTTTAACAAAGAGACATATTTGGTTGTACATACATTAAAATTAAATATATAAATTTTATATTTATTTATATATACATAATACATTTTTTTTAAATATTTTTTGATATATTTAAGAAGTTTTTATATTTACAATACATATATTTTTATGAAAGGATAGTGTATTTATATTGAATTGTATATTTATTATAAGGTAATACAGGTTTCGGACACTAGAGGGAGCTTTATATGTATATGTTCATGTAGTAGTATGCATTTAGTTAAACTTTTATTTATTAAGAAATTTTCATTTATTATAAGGAAAAAGTTCTTATTACACATCAAAATGAACTGCTTAAGACGGTTCAAATTATACAATGTATATTAATTTACGTTTTTTAAAAGGGTTCACAAGGAATCAACAAAAGTAATAAATAAATATTAATGAGGAAAGAAAAAGGATTGGTTCATTTAAATTAAATTAGTTTGGTATTATAGGTTAATTAACCCTGAGGTTAATATAAAAGTGAACAAGTTTTTACGTTATTTTATCTGATGAAGTCCTGGATGAAGGGACGGAAACGCATGTGTATTTTGTGGAATAAAAGCGTTTATGCATGGTTCCAAGTGTCACTGTTCGTTTTTGGTAAAGTGATTTTCTAGTGAGTGCATTCCGCTCGAAGGCTCTCCAGTTTTTATTCTTTAAAAGAAACTTGTGAGAATCAAGTACTCTGTAGTACCTGTCTGGTTTCCTAGGGGCTATAGGTAAAGTGTCTGGAGTAAGACTGGATTCCATGAAAACATCATCCACAACATCCAGGACAGGGGGTATAGCCAACGGCCTGTGCTGAGGCAACTCTAAAAATTCTCTGAGTCTCTTTTTGGACTGAGGATAGTCTTGGCATTCCCAATGGAAATGCTCTCTTAAAAGTATGCAAGGTTTCACCAAAAGAGAACTCCTCTGCAGGGAGGCAGAGGGAATGGATTCCTCTGCATCTGAATCCTCATAGGCGGATAAAGGCATGTCTTCACAATCAGAAAGGACAGAGTCATCGGACTCTTGGTCTGTAGAACCTGAAGGGAACTGGGTTCTTTGTCTCTTAGCAGGGGAAGGCTGGCTTCCCCTAATCAGCATAATAAGGTCTTCAGCCATTCTAAGCATTTGTTTTTGTGGCATAGGTGTCAGAGAATGTGGTTTGGTCATTGGTTTTCTAGGCGTAGTGCGTACTCTGGGTCTAAGAAACTCGGTAGTTTTGGTAAAAAGTCATCGGTTTGATTCACATATCGGTAGGATGAAAAACTCCCTCAGAAACCGGTGCCTGCACAGCGGCTCCAAACCCATCTAAGGTAGAGACATCTGCTGGTTACATAGTCGAAGAAGCATCTCACAGCATACCAGACTCCAAATGGGTCTCAGCAGAGGCCTGCGAATCCATAGAAGCAAGCATCAGGGGCTGCAAAGGCACCTCAATGAGTAGTGGCGGACTGGCGACTAGCTTAACGGAAGTGTTGTTGGCAGTTTTGGACCTATGTGGTCTGTCTCTGTCTTTATCCTTGCATTTTTCCGGAAGTTCGGTAGTCGGAAGGCTACTGAAGCCATTTCAGAATACGGAGATCTAGAGCGAAAGAATTTAGCAACAAAGATAGCCCGACGATGAATACCGTGGGACGTCGTGGTCTGGGCCTAAACAGGTGATGCAGTAAGAATGAAAATCTCTGTGAGGTATTTGCTTTCCACAGGCAAGACAATTGTTAACTTTTTCTGACATTGGTTAGAACAAGAAAAAAGGATCCCCAACAGGGTACTTAGCTTTAGAAGACTTCAGGATTATTCAACTCAAAAATGAAAAATTCAGGTAGCGGCTGACCAGCACTTACGAACTGCTTCTTCTTTGGGCTCCTCCTCAGCAAGAAAGACTGATGTAATGGCTTCAGCTGCCTGTTTCTATAACCCTGATGACCTGACATCATGGCAGAAGCGACAGCATCCGACGCAGAAACACTAAGTCTCTGGTATTCGGGCCGACTGAGGGCTACCTGCAGGAAGATAACCCAACTGTGATGACTGCAACAGTGAAACACGAAGAACATCAGTTACCCAGAGCAGCCAGCCTGGTATATCCTGGCATCTGTCAGCGGAAAAGTACACTTGCATAAGTAAGCATACTATAACAGCAGATGTTCAAATGATCACTGGTGCAATAACCTTAGGTATAAGGGTTATATTCTGCTAAGGATATTACAGCCAGCCAGCTTTCAGGGCAGCTTCCATACACCCAAACCATTAGTCAGCTCACGCTGAGCTAGCTAAAAAGTCAGGTTTGGGTGCCAAGCCCATCAGAATGTTTTCCTGCTAATAGAGAGATGGAAAGCGATACAGAGAGAGAGAGAGAGGCTAAAGGTCTGGCAAGGACAACGTGAGGAGAAAAAAAATAAAGGTCCTCTCCCTGGTAATACAAACACACAAAAATAAAGAGGGTGGAGGCAGGGAACAGCTACTCAGCTACTTCAGCAATGATCATTTAAACATCTTTTGTAAAAGTAAGTTTACTTACACAACTAGATGCTCATCATATGAATCACTGCTGCAGTAGCCTTAACAATATGGGTAAATTGTCATATCTTAGACTGATGGGGAGAAGGAAGAATGAGAGTCCAGGGGCCCATGGACATTGGTCCTAACACTGTCCCAGAACTGGAGAAGGAATCTAGCCTATAGTGCTTTGTAAAAGTATGTACAGAGAACCAAGTTGCTGCTTCTAGAATCCCTTAGAATTTAACCCTTTCCAGAAAGCCAAAGATGAAGCCAAGGCCCTTGGTAGATTCAGATCTGACCAGAATAATCTTGTTGTGCTGGATAAAATAAAAGACATGACACATCTACTTGGAAATAGTCTGACTTGACAGAGGTTTGCCCTTTTTTCTTACCTTCACACGAAAGTACAGTTGTGTACACTTACCATAAATGTAGATGTTCGAGTGTATTCACTGTTGCAGTCATCACATTTGGGTTATCTGCTTGTAGTAGCCCTCAGTCGACCTGATTAACAAAGTCTTGGGTCCTGCATCGGTTGCTGTCCCTTCTTCCGTAACATCAGGTCGTCAGGGGTATAAAACATGCAGCCGACGCCATTACATCAGTTTTTTCTTGCCCCAGATGGCAGGTGCCCCCCTAATGGGAAGCAATTAAATCTATAAATATACAAGTTTATACCTCCAACAAAAAAGCAAATACACCAAAAAGCTTTTGAGCATAGTAAAGGAGAGTAGAGCTATAGCCAAAATAAGTAAGGGGGGTAAGAGGGAGGGTAACCAGGCTGCAACAGTGAATACACTCGAAAATCTACATTTATGGTAAGTGTACACAGCTGCACTATGTTCTTTGTGTTTCACTGTTGCAGTCATCACATTTGGGTAGATTCCCAAAGCTAAGGATGGGAGGAAGAAATTAGATTAGAACCAGCTATAAGGCACTGCAAGACTGCAGTGGCAAAGCCAGCTCTGGATTTAGAGAAAATGGGCAGAGGGTAATGCTTGGTGAAAGTACATACAGAACTCCAGGTAGCAGCTTTTAGGATGTCCCTGGTAGGGACGCCTCTGAGAAAGGCTGTAGAGGTAGATGCAGCCCTGGTTGAGTGGGGTCTGATCCCCTGTGGGATAGGTTTTTCATGAGGCTTGTAGCAGAAATGAATTCAATGGCCTATCCATTTTGAAATGGTTTGCTTTGAAATAGCCTTCCCCTCTGCCCCTGCAGCAAATGCCACCAGCAGTTGTTCGGATTTCTTTGAGGTTTAGTCCAGTCCAAGCAGAATCTAAGTTGTCTGTGCACATCTAAAGAGTACAGTATCCGTTCCCCTTTGTTCTGTGGATTAGGAAAGAAGGTTGGCAAATGAATGGACTGATTAAGGGCCACACTGGACACCACCTTGGGCATGAAGAAGGGACTGGTCCTGAGGGACACCATGTCCGCATGAAAGATGATGAAAGGCTCCACTGCCATAAGGGCCTGTAATTCGGATACCCTTCTTACTGAGGTGATTGCTAAAAGGAAAGCTGTTTTTCAAGAAAGGAATTTTAAGTCTGCAGTAGCAGCTAGCTCGAAAGGGGGGAAGAGTGAGTTTCTCCAATACAAAGTTAAGGTCCCAGGCTGGAGTTGGAGCTCTCCTGGGTGGTCGTAAATTTTTGGCCCCTCTGAGGAAATGCTTGAGCAGTGGATGAGAAAAGAGGGGAGACTATGTTATAATGAGCTGAAATGGATGAGGCATGAATTTTGATGGAGGAGAAAGACAGGCCCTTGTGAAGCATCTCAGTTAAGTATTGTAAAATCATAGATAAATTGGGCACTGCTGTGCTCATCCCTTGAGAGTGGTTCCAGACACAGAATCTTTTCCATTTTTCTGCATAATATTTTCTAGTACTAGGCCTCCTTGCCTCTAAAATGTTATCCATCACTAGTTTACTGAGGGATGATAAACGAGAGATTAGGTAATTAACCAGGCTGCTAGGTTCAGTGTCTGAAGCTGAGGGTGCAGAATCCGGTTCTCCTGCTGAGACAATAGGGTAGGAGTCTGAGGCAGGTGCCATGGGGCCAACAATGACACACTGCGCAAGAGGGGGCACCAGTGTTGGTGTGGCCAGTCTGATGTAATCAAAAATCGTCCTTGGTTTGTCTTGTTTGATCTTTAGTAGTACACTGGAGAGCAGAGGTAGAGGAGGAGAGGCATAAACTGATAGGGCTTTTCCAGCTGAAGGACAGAACATCCACTTTCCAAGCTTGTTTGTGGGGAGTCCTTGTGCAAAATGTGTCCAATTGATAGTTCTGGGGGGAGGCAAACAGGTCTATATCTGGGCTCCCCCATTTGCTTGTCAACATGTTGAAAATCCTTGGTTCCAGTTTCCACTTGTGTGGGTCCATGAGGTTTCTGCTTAGTTCGTCTGCCAGTGTATTTAGTTTTCCTGGCAGGAATTGAGCTTGTAGATGCACTTGGTAGCTTAGGGCTGTGTTCCACAATGCCATGGCTAGTCTGCAGAGGGGGTAAGAATGTGTACCCTCCTGCTTGTTTATGTACCACATAACTGTGGTATTGTCCATCTTTACCATTAACTGTCCTGGAAGAATGTAGTCCTTGAAGGCTGTCAGAGCATCCTGTACAGCTAACATTTCTTTTTGATTGATATGCTGGTGCATTTGACTTTGGTTCCATTTGCCCTGAATGCACTTCCCTGCCAGGTGAGCCCCCCCATGCATAGTCTGATGCGTCTGTTGTTAGGGTTTGGGCGGCAGGGGGTAGTGTGAATGGTAGTCCCTTGTTTTGGTGGCAGGCCTCTGCCCACCAAAGGAACTCTAGGCGTAGGCAAGGTATGATAGGAATTATTGCTTCTAGATCCTGAGAATGTTGACACCATATGCTTTCTTGATACCATTGTAGTTTCCTCATATGCAGTCTTGCATATGGAATTAGAAGACTGCAGAAGGCCATGAACCCCAAGGCTTGTAGTATTTGCCTTGCAGATAGCAAAGTTTTTGTGGCCACTTGTTTGAAGTAGGTTGTCAAATGAATTTGTTTCTCTGGCGTAAGGAAAGCCATCTGGGAAGTTGTATTCAAGCTTGCTCCCAGGAATATAATTTGTTGACAGGGTAACAGGTGTGATTTCTTTTCGTTTATGGTGTACCCCAGACAAGTTAGCACCCTCTGTACAAAGGCCAGATGATTCAAAAGTATGTCCTGGCTTTCTGCCTGAATTAGACAATCGTCCAGGTATGGGGAATATTTGAATATTTCTTTGCCTGCAAAATGCAATGACTGGAGCTAGTCACTTTGTGAATACCACGGGTGCAGAAGATAAGCCAAAGGGCAGTGCAGAGAACTGATAGTGCATGTAGCCTGCTTTGAAGCATAGGTATCTTCTGCGAGATTCCCCGATTAGGATGTGCGGGTATGCTTCCTTTATATCTAGTGTTGCCAACCAGGCGTCTTTGCCTAGCATAGGGAGCAACTGGTGAAGAGTCAGCATCTTGAATTTTGGAATCACCAAAAAGGTGTTTAGATTAGACAGGTCCAGGATGGGACGCCATGAACTGTCTTTTCTGGGTACCAGGAAAAGTCTTGAGTAGAAACTGTTAAGAGAAAAAGTTTTAAAACATACTACTATTTGTCTCTTTCTCCCATCTAGCAAAATGAATATGCTATTTGATGAAGTGTTGGTAAGAAAAGGTCATTGAACCATGTTTATTAAAGGTGGGCTTTACCTATGATAGATGTAGTTTGCTTATGAACTTGAATAACATCTGTTTTCTATACTTCTGAATAAAGAAAGCTAATTGCAGTTAAATGAAAGCTTGGTAAAAGGACGCACGGCTGAGTAAGAGTTAATTTACTGAGGCAGGCTGTGTGCCCTGGAAAATTCCAGCTACCACTGTTGAACTAAGTATTCTGTACCTTTTTGAACATTCTGTACTAACTCTGGTTTTGAGGTAAACATTCTACACTAGCTGTGGTTTTGAGGTAAAGCATTCTTTTCTGAGGTAAATTGTGATGCTAGATGTTTTTCATAGCCAACTGTCAACTGTCAGAAATGTAACAAAAGCTATTTTGGCTAGTAACAGGAAAGTATAAAAGTTGATGTCAGTAAACAAGCTGATCAGATTGAGATCATCTTGGCCAACATGCTGCTGTAATCTGGTTAGCTGCAAATAAAGAAGTTTTTCATCACCTGAGGCAGATGTGACTCGCTTGAATTTTTTCTTCTGACATTTTGGTCCTTTGGACCGGAAACCTCTACGAAGATACGGATCAGACTGACAGAGAGACTGAAAAACCTGTGCAGGTGAGGGTTTCTTATCTTAAGATTCCCTCGACGGAAAGCCCTCCGACTGATTTGTCATTGGAAAGAGGCCGGCCGTTCTCTGATCCCTATCTGAGGGACGGTTTCCGAACCAAAAGGGGAAATGGAGTGTCATCTGGTTCAGGTAGGATGAAAACAATTTTCTTTTAATTTAATTTAACCTTGTCGACAGGGGGTTTATTTTTAGTTAAGGGTGGGTAGGAATAATTGTTAAGATTATTTTGTTAGGAATACTTGTTATTTTGTTAGGATTACCTGTTATTTTGTTAGGATCCCCGGTAAGATAGCCCCATTTTGTAATAAGCCCTGTGAAAATAATTTTGATGCAGTCCTAAAATATACAGTCCTAAAATAAGAAATCTAGGAAAACATGGGTTCAAGTTGCTGCAAGTGTGAGAGTGCCTGTTTAAATGTTGATGCTAAGTATATGAAAAGTTTAAACAAAAATAATGTTAAATTTTTGAAGAAGTGGAAGTTGAAATATGATTTTGATGGTACACTGAATAAGAATGCCTGTGTAAAATTGGTTAGAGATTTGAAAAGAGATACAGGAACTAGAACTAAAAAGCAGAGACAATTGGGATTTCCCCAAGCACAAAAATGGTTAGAAGAAGCAAATAAACGAGCTACAAAAGAAAAACAGTGTCAGGAAAAAGAGAAAATAAATCAAAAGGGATCAATGGTGCCAAGTGGAAAAGTAGCTTTATTTTTAGATAAGGAGTATGAGCATACAGTTTGTGCAGTACAAAGGCAGGCAACCACCCCACCCTATGGTGAAATTGCTGCTGCCATACCGAGGGAACCTCCTCAATATCAGTCTGAAGATGTGGGATCTGTACAGCAGGGTGGGTTATTAGCTGCTCAAGGAAATGTTGTGACCCTTCCAATTTACCCACAAATTCCCATAGTACCTAAAGTTGCTCTGCAACAGGTAGACCAACCTATGCAGTTAAGGTCAGGACAGCAGGGCAAGGACGTTGGGCTATTAAACTTTCTGACCATTCAGAAGCTCTTCCCTTAATACAAGTTGCAAACTCACAAGCAAGAGATGTTGGACAAGAACCAACTATTTTAGTTTATCGTCCCTGGGCTAGAGAGGATATAAAACGAGCTACGGATGGTATTCCTCATCCCAAGGTTAATTTTCAAAAGTTTTTTGAGGACATAGTTGGTATGCGTTTAAGTTATCATCTAAATGGTTTAGAAGTAGAACAAGTAGTGCGACAAATCTTAGGTCCAGATTGGCACTTAGTTTGTAGTACTTGGACATGTAAGGCAGATGACGGCACTACATTAAAGCATAATTCTGGGGTGTTAGACACACGAGTCACTGATCTGTTAAAGAGAATTTCTGATAAGTGGCGTTCAAGAGCAGATTGGACAGTAATAAATCAGTGCATCCAAAATGATGATGAATCTGTAGATCATTATAATGTAAGACTGACAGAAGTGTTCAATAACCATTGTGGAATGATGATTCCGCAGGATCAGACTAATGATAGTCCGTATGAACAGCAATTGAAAAATGCTTTTCTTAAAGGTTGTAAGGCTCCGATAAGTAGTTTTATTACTAAGCACATGGTAGATCATAGACCATGTAGACTGCAGCCTTTGTTTGAATATGCACAGCATGCTGAGCAACATTTTAATCTAAAAAAGAAAGTACAAGTGTTAGCAGTAGGGGATGATGGTGGTATATTCCTAGTACAGGACCAAAGGGGTCAAGGGCGCCGTGGGGGCCCACAATGGGACACGTTAAATGAACCGGGTGGACATTCAGCCTGTAGGGAAAGGTTAAAATGTGGAGAATGTTTTAAATGCGGTAGACGTGGGCATTTCACTGCCGACTGTAAAGAGTGGCAACATCCCCCACAGCTTATGAACAAGGGCTCCGCATGACTATATGATAGTAAAGAAAGACGCCATCTTCATTATGGGGATAATGAAGAGGCAGACACTCTCTATGACGAATGTCAGAACACTCTAATGGAAGGGCGGGATTGTGACTGTGAAGTCATAAACCTGGCAAATTTGGGTATTGCTATGCATCTAGATCAGAAACCCATAATAGAGTTTTTGGTTGAGGGACAAAAAGTGGAGTTTTTATGTGATTCAGGTGCATCGCGTACACTTTTGGGTCCAGCAGTTCTGCCTCTGAACTGCGAAACAGATGAGTTTGTCCTTGTAAAAGTGGCAAACGGGAAAATTTATAAGGAACCACTGTCTCTTCCTCTACTGTTCACAGATCCGCAAACAAACCAAACTGTTAGGTGTAGGGTAATTATATCAAAAGTTTGTCCAGTTAATTTGCTAGGAAGAGATATGATGCATGTGTTTGGAACAGCGGCAATTCCCACACCTAAAGGTATTGAGGCAAAAAGGTTAGCAGATGGCTTAGTAGTACAGGGAGTACAAGACTTGTTTTACTGGTATAGCCTAGACTTGATTTCAGATGGCCCGGGGAGGGTTGATACAGAGTTGATCAATCTAGCTTTAAGTAAATCTAGGAGCGGGTCACCGCAGGTTGCAACGCACTTACATTGTACAATGTTCTATAAGGCCCTTGGTCCGGATAAAGAATTTGAAAAAGAATTATTTAAGCACAAGTGTGCAAGGATAACTTTGAATGATATGTTTTGGGATTCGCAAGGTAATACAGTAGTAACCTGTACTTTGACTAAGGAAATGAGTTCTTTATATCGCTCAAGTTATAGCCCACATATTTCAATTACTAAAGTGGTGGGGACACATTGGGTAGATTTGGCGAAAAAGGTAACTATTTGGAACACAATGTCTGAAAGTCAGTTGAAAGATCAACAGATCCAGGTACAAAGATTAAATTGGGTGACTTGGGCATGACCAAGCGTGCACTTCAGGGATGACAAAACAGAACTCAAGAGGAAGATAGTGCGTTAAGTGCCTTGCCTGTAGATTTATGGTCAAAAGGTAAAGGAGATGTAGGATTAATGAAAACAGCAAGTGAAGTTTGTATAACTGCAAAGTCAGGTTTTAGACCTCATAAGCACCAATATCCACTAAGTAAGAAAGCAGAGGAAGGAATTAAACCAGTTATTGAACAGCTAAAACAGGTAGGAATTCTTGTTGAATGCCCAGATTCACCCTGAAATACTCCGTTGTTTCCTGTAAAGAAACCGGATGGGTCATGGAGGTTGGTTCAGGATTTACAAGCAGTTAATTCAGCTGTGATCCCGAGAGCACCGGTGGTCCCTGACCCCTATACATTACTTAATGATTTACTACCTCAGCACAGATATTTTTCTGTCATAGATATAAGTAATGCCTTTTTCTCCATACCACTACACAAGGAGAGTAGATTTTGGTTTGCATTCACTTTCCAAGGTAAAAAATACACATACACCAGATTGCCACAGGGTTATTGTGAGAGTCCAACAATATTCGCACAAGAAATGGCTGCAAATTTAGCTCAGTTTGTTCCCCCAGAGGGAAGCCAGGTTCTGTTGTATGTAGATGATATTTTATTGGCCTCACCCACGCAGGAAAGTTGTAAAAAGGATACCCTAGCCCTTCTTAGTTTTTTAGCTGAGCAAGGACATAAAGTAAATAAAGAGAAGTTACAATTGTGGAAATCACAAGTAAAGTACTTGGGTTATTTAATCTCGCAGGAAGGTAGACAATTGGAAAATAAAAGAAAAAAAGCAATTCTTGAAGCACCTATGCCTACGACTAAGCGGGAGATGATGTCGTTTTTAGGTGTGACTAATTTTTGTAGAAGTTGGATTCCTAATTATGCTGAAGAAGTAGGGCCATTGACCACACTGCTCTATGACACTCCCATGGCAGCAAAAAGTAATATACAGTGGACAGATAAGGCAATACAAGCATTTAATAGAATTAAGCAATTGATAGCAGGATCCTCTGTTTTGGGTTTTCCGAACTATTCTAAGCAGTTTGTACAAATGGTTGATTGTAAGGGAGGATATATGACTTCGGTTCTGGTACAAGTACATGGGGATAAACAGAGGCCGATAGCTTTTTATTCCTCCAGATTAGATCCTGTTGCAAGGGCATTGCCGCATTGTGTTCAAGCTGTAGTGGCAGCTGCCATGGCAGTGCAAGCCTCAGCATCATTAGTTTTGTTTCACCCATTAAAATTGTGAGTTCCACATTCAGTAGCTACTATACTTTTGCAAGATAAGATAACCTTTTTATCTCCTAGTCGACATTTGTCATGTATGACAATGTTGCTGACACAGCCACATATGACCATAGAAAAGAAAGATGTACTACTCTTAACCCGGCGACACTTTTGCCGACTCCAGAAGGTACTCCACACGTTTGTTTAGAGAGCATTCATGACAAAGTACTTCCCCGACCAGATATAACGGATATTCCGTTGGTAGATTCTGATCTCGTTTTGTTTGTAGACGGATCAGCAAAGAAGGACACTGTAGGAAAAACACTAGTAGGGCATGCTGTCACCATAGAAACTGAAGTTTTGGAAGCAAAAGGATTGTCAAACATTTATTCTACCCAAGCAGCTGAGTTAGTGGCTTTGACTCGAGCTTCTACCTTAGGGGAGGGTAAAAAAGTGACAATTTATACAGATAGTCAGTGTGCTTTCTCCACTGTGCATGTTTTCGCCCAACAATGGAAGAATAGAGGAATGGTTACTGCGACAGGCAAACCAATAAATCAGAGAGATTTAATTTTACAGTTGTTAGATGCAGTGCAACTACCACTTCAGATAGCGATATGTAAATGTTCCGCACATACCAATAGAAAAGATCCTGTCTCCAGGGGGAATGCTTTTGCTGATATGGCTGCAAAAAAGGCAGGTCAAGAAAATGATTTGCTTTTACATGACAATGATTTAGAGCTCGGACACCTCTTAGACTTAGAGAAACTAAAAGTAATGCAAACATTGACAACACAGAAGGAAAAATGTCATTGGGTGAAATATGGGTTGTATAGGGCATCAGATGGCAAAATGGTATTACCCTCAAACCTTTTTAGGTATGCTGCATTGGTTAGCCATGGACATGCCCATGTAGGAGTACAGACAATGGTTCAAACAGTGTCTAAGGTGTTTTGGTGTAAAGGATTTTCAACTTATGCAAAGCAATTTTTTTATCTTATTTATTATGTGCAAAGTATCATGCTCAGGGGGGAGTTAAGAAATCTCAGCAGGCATTCCCTACCCCTCCATATCCATTCCACACACTCTGTATGGACTTTATTGAGTTGACACGTTCAGAGGGAAAAAGGTTCTGTCTAGTTATAATTGATGCTTTTTCTAAGTGGGTAGAAGCTTTTCCAGTAAAGCATCCTGATGCACACACAGTAGCAAAGCTTTTGACAACAGAAATAATTCCCCGATTTGACCTTCCAAGGCGCATTTATAGTGATAATGGGTCTCATTTTGTTAACCAGATTGTTCAGAAGTTGGGTCAAGTGTTTCAAATTGATCTCAAGTACCATTGTGCTTATCATCCACAGTCAGCTGGACTGGTGGAGAGACACAATGGTGTCCTGAAGAGTAAACTCATCAAACTGATGGCAGAAACGCATAGATCCTGGACTGCGTGCCTTCCATTGGCACTCCTGTACATGCGAATCTCACCCTCCTACAAAGGACTTACACCATTTGAACTTTTGTTTGGGAGACCATATTACGTCCCACAGTGGCAAGGATTGTTGCCAGCGGAACGTGAGGGGGGTGAGGATCTGGTGGATTATATGAAGAAGCTGCTAAATGTCAAGTCTCTTGTAACTAATGACTCCTTTGCAGATTCCAGAAGTGAAACCTTGTTAAGCGTGGCACCCGTGGACTGGGTGTGGATCCGAATTGTGAAGAGAAAGAACTGGTCATCCCCCAGGTGGGAAGGCCCATATCAAGTACTTATCTCAACACCTACGGCTGTAAAGATCGCAGAGAGGACTTCGTGGATTCATATCACCCACTGTAAAAAACTTAAGACTTTTCCTTCTACCATTGATGTTGGTCAGACTCCACCGGACCCCTGAACGCAAAGTCTGACTACAAAGGAAGGATGGCCATGTTCAATTGGTACTTGAACTGTTACGTGATTATGATTTTGGTGGCGAAAGTAAATATGTCCATACGAGAAGGAACAGTTGTGAAAGATAAAGGAATGGTGGTGCTGCAAGCGCAAACAGGTGTTACTACTGTGTTTAAGGTGAAACTTTGTGAAGGAATTTTGGACTGTGCTAAATGGAACAATAATGATTTCTTGACTCATGCAAAATATTTGTGCAATAGAGACTGTGCGTCCTGGTCAAATGTTTGGTGGTCAACAGATGTGAATGGATGGGAAACAAGTGGTGCAGTGATACCGGAGAAAGATAAAAGCAGGCAACAAAGAATAAAAATTGCGCATTTCCAAGTACTGAAGTAATTACTATAACCATCGTGTCACCACAAGAAAGTGATTCAGGCGTTTATGGAATCGGAGTGTCCCTTCCAATTGGAACTGATCCTTTGGGGACCCTCCAACTTAAAGTACAAAGCCTTAAAAATACTACAAGTAAAGCAGATTTTGCCTTCACAGAAGAAGAACAATTGATACTAGAGACGGGATTCGTACACCATAATGAATGGTTATCTTGGGTTAGATATAGTACCCGAGAGGCACATCGTGAGAACTGTGTTTCTTGTGCTGAAAGTAAACAGCAACTAGCGACAGTCCCATTGATGCAAGCTGAAGGTAACCTAATGTGTCTGTTAAAGTTATTCTTCAACAAAACCGAAGATAAATGCAAAGATGAAACCCAGCATTTTCCAGTCATAAGCAAAGTTGAGAAACCGCCTACAGCAATCTCTTATCCAGGTTCGTATATGTGCATTTCCAGAGATGGCACAGGAAAGAATTATGGCAATATGGGACAGAACTATTGCAATGTTACTGTGAATGGCAATGAGAATCCATTTCTGGAGAACCAAATTCACAGTTTAGCAGACGTTTGGTGGTTATGTGGAGACAACAAACTCAGATCAAGGCTTACGATTCCCTGGAAAGGAATTGTGCACTTGCAAAGTTAATTCTGCCATTCTACATTTTCCCAGTTCCAGCAAGCAATTTTGTAAGAGAACCTGAAATAAAGCAGAGGTGGATGAATAAGAGAAAAAAGAGAGGCACCGAAGCAATCCTTCGATAGCGGTGTCTACATCGATAGCATTGGCATACCAAGAGGCGTGCCTGATGAATACAAAGCAATAAACCAAATGGCGGCTGGTTTTGCATCCATCTTTGTCTGGATTCAACCCAATAAGAATGTGGACTGGATCAACTACATTTACTATAACCAGCAGCGTTTTGTGAACTATACCAAAGATGCATTAAAAGGTATTGCTGAACAACTGGAGGCCACTTCGCAGGTGGCATGGCAGAATCGAATTGCGTTAGATATGCTCCTGGCCAAAGAAGGAGGAGTTTGCAGGATGTTTCGGACTTTCTGTTGTACATATATTCTGAATAACACTGCCCCTGATGGGAGCATCACTCGAGCTTTGAAAGGTTTGGAGATGTTATCCGAAGAATTGGCAGAGAACTCTGGGGTAAATAATCCCTTCACAGACTTTCTACAAGCATGGTTTGGAAAATGGAGTCATCTCATCAGCAGTTTCCTGGTGTCCGTCGGAGTCGCTGTGGCTATCGTGGTGGTATGTGGTTGCTGTTGTATACCCTGTATCAGAGGTCTTCTACAAAGACTGGTTGATACTGCTGTTACGAAAACTATGTACCAGCAGTTGCAACAGACTGGTGAAAGTGAATACATTGAAATGTGACTTTTGCAAATGTTTTGAAGTTTAAAAGTTTGTCTTGCAAATGAAGTAATGTATGCAAAGAAAAACTTAGTTTTTACCATATATTGCTAAAATAAAAAGACAAATAAAAGTGTTTTGAGGGGGAAATGTTAAGAGAAAAAGTTTTAAAACATACTATTATTTGTCTCTTTCTCCCATCTAGCAAAATGAATATGCTATTTGCTGAAGTGTTGGTAAGAAAAGGTCATTGAACCATGTTTATTAAAGATGGGCTTTACCAGCTACCATTGTTGAACTAAGTACTCTGTACCTTTCTGAACATTCTGTACTAACTGTGGTTTTGAGGTAATCATTCTACACTAGCTGTAGTTTTTGAGGTAAAGCATTCTTTTCTGAGGTAAATTGTGATCCTAGATGTTTTTCATAGCCAACTGTCAACTGTCAGAAATGTAACAAAAGCTATTTTGGCTAGTAACAGGAAAGTATAAAAGTTGATGTCAGTAAACAAGCTGATCAGATTGAGATCATCTTGGCCAACATGCTGCTGTAATCTGGTTAGCTGCAAATAAAGAAGTTTTTCATCACCTGAGGCAGATGTGACTCGCTTGAATTTTTTTCTTCTGACAGAAACCTTGTCCCTTTTCCTCTTCTGGTACCAACTGAATAGCCTCCATGCTTAAGAGAGAAAATACTTGCTTTTGAGCCTCTGTCCACTGATTTGGGGGTAGATCTGGCCACCCGCTTGGTGTTGGTAACGTGTGGAAGTGAAATCTGTACCCCTGGAACACTATATTTAAGACCCATTTGTCCTGGGTAATGAGTTCCCAGTTCTTTGCATGAAGAGCAATCTTTCCCCCCAAAGGGGCAGTCAGTTGAGAAGTGCTTGGCAGTTTTAAAAATAAGTCATTGAGACAGTTTACCATAGGGGGAGTTTTATTACTCCCAGATTTGGAAGTGCAGCCCCCCCCCCCCCCACTGTTTAGTCTTGTGTGTACCCTGGGACTGAAGCCTGGGAGCTCTGCTAGCTCTGGGTTTGGACTGAGAAGGTCTGGAAGAGGCAGGAAAGGACCAATTCTTGGAAGGCCAATGCCTACTAAACCTTGGCGGTTGTACTTGTAAAGAAATCGTTAACAGTTTGCATAGATTTAGCCTTTTCCTCCATTTTTTTAAGAACTTCTTCTGCCTTGTTGCCAAACAAGTGGTCCTGGTTTAAGGGAGCATCAAGTAATTTTGCTTTAACATGATCTGGTAAGGATTGCTCCTTAAGCCAAGCATGCCTTATAAGTACAGACCCAGTGACAGCAGCCCTGCAAGATGCCTCTAGTGAATCAAAACCACATTGCAAAGTATGTTTTCCAACTTGTTCAGCTGAATGCAGTAAATCCTATAAATCCTTATTTTCAGCACAATCAGGAATCAACATTTTCTGTTTAAGCAATCCAATAATATGCTGCTGATACTTTAACATATGAAACTGGCAGTTTAAGGCCCTAAGGGCCAAAGTTGCAGAAGTGTATTCCTTCTTGCCCCATCTATCCAGCGCCTTGGAGTCTCTATCAGAGAGGGTATGGTTTTTGGCAGTTGTAGCTTTAATACCCTTGGGTCCCTGTCAAATGGTCTCAGGATCCGCAGTAGAATTTTTAAAAAGGAACTTGTGAGAGTCAGGGACCCTGTAATATCTATCAGGTTTTCTGGGAGCAGGAGGTAAAGAATCAGGGGCCAAGCTACATTCTGAAAAGGCATCGTCAACAATGTCTAGTACAGGAGGTATGGCTAAAGGCCTGTGTTGGGGAAGGAGTAAGATATCCCTAAGCCTCTTTTTAGAATCAGAGAAATCCTGACTTTCCCAGTGAAAATGCTCCCTGAGGGTATGCAAGGTTTCACCAAAAAAAAAAATCCTCTGGGGGGGATGCAGAGGGAATAGAATCCTCAGCATTAGACTCCTCATAGGTAGATAAGGGTAAATCCTGGCCATCAGAGGAAACAGAAAATTCAGAATCCTGATCAGAAGTATCATAAGCAAACTCTGTCCTAAGTCTCTTAGAGAGGGAAGGTTGGCTTCCCCTGATTAAAGTAATAAGGTTTTCAGCCATTCTTATCATTTGTTTTTTAGGCATAGGGGGTCTGGCCATGCGGTCTGGGCGTCAATTTTCCAGGCATGGTTTGAGATTTAGGCTTTGAAGAAGAAGACGGAGTTGGTTTAATACGCAAGTCAGTAGGCCTGAATACACCCTCAGAAGCCGGTGCCTGCACAGCGGCTCTGGACCCATCCAAGGTAGAGACATCCACAGGTTCCACAGTTGAAGCATCTCGCAGCATACTGTACCTCGAATGGGTCTCGGTAGAGGCCTGCGAATCTGAAGTAGCGGGTATTGGGCTGCAAAAGCACCTCACTGAGTACCGGCAAACTGGCGACTGGCTTAGGAGAAGCGTTGTCTGCAGCTTTGGACCTCAGCGGCCTGTCTCTGTCTTTATCTTTGCGTTTTTTCGGAAGGTCGGTAGTTGGATGGCTTACCGAAGACATTTCGGGATAATTGAACAGAGCACCAAAATATTTAGAAGCGTAAATATACCGACGGTGGATAGTTTGTGGTTTAAATAAGGCACAAAACCGACAGCGAGGTACGTCGTGGTCAGGGCCTAGGCAAGGAATACAGTACGAATGAAAATCTTTATGAGGTATTTGCTTTCCACAAGTAATGCAATTATTTACTTTTACTGACATCGGTTTAGAGCAAGAAAAAGTTTCCTCAACGGGGTACTTAGCTTTTAGTTGAAGACTTTGGTTCTGAAACTCGAAAAAGAAAATTTCAGGAGTCGGTCGACTGGCACTTGCGAACTGCTTCTACTTCGGGCACCGCACAGCAAGAAAGACTGGGGTAATGGCATCGGCTGCAAGTTTTATACCCCTGATGACATGACGTCATGGAAGAAGGGACAGCAACCGACGCAGGACCTAAGACTTTGTTAATTGGCCAACTGAGGGCTACTGCAAGCAGATAACCCAAATGTGGTGACTGCAACAGTAAAACACGAAGAACACCTGAACTGATCAAAGATCCTTAAAAATGTTTTTCTTTCAAGATACTACTTGACTTGTCTGTGGACATCCAAGTTATGCAGTATCCTTTCTCACTCATTTTAGGTTCTGGAAATAAAACAGGGAGATGGATAGCTTGGCTCAAAGTAAAGTTGGATACCACTTTAAGTATAATTCGAGGATTAGTTCTTAAGAAAACCCTATCTTTGTGGAAAATGAGATAACACTGTACCACTATAACAGCTTACAAATCAGATACTCTTCTTGCAGTGGTCAGAGCACTAACTAAAATTGTTTTTGATGTTAAGAACTTCAATTCAGTTTGAAGCTGCAGTGTTAGTTTTTCCTACACAAACTGTATTTAGATCCCAAGGAGAAGTCACTTGTTTCCTAAGAGGCTTGGTGTGCAGCACCCCTTTTGAAAACATTTTGAAGTGAGATTGCATTAAAAGAGGAGGATCCATGGGCAGACATGCTGAAATGGTCAGTAAATGAACCCTGATGGAGAAGGAAGACAGGCCAGAGGATAGTACCTCACACAAATAATGCAGCATCACAGAATGGATGCTGCATTTTTGGCTTATGCTATAAAATCCTTTACATTTACTAATATATGATTTTCTTGTAACAGGTTTTCTTGCCTTCTTTAATACCCGATGCACATTCTCAGAAAAAAGGTGTGTAAAAGATATTAAGAGTCTACCATCCAGGCAGTCAGTTACAGCTGCAGTTGGTTGGGGATCAGGATGTATCAAACATCCCTTGTCTTGTGTGAGTAGATCCAGTCTGTGAGGAAGCCACTGGCAACTGCACCTGACAATTTCTAAAGGAAAGATGAACCACTGTTACCTGAACTAAAGAGGAGTCACCACAATGATCTTGGAGAGTCCATCTGAATCTTCAGAATGACTCAGGATATTAGTGAAAAGGGTAGAAAAGCATACAAGGACATTCCTGTCCAAGAAAAAGAAAAATAATCTGTCTTCCAGACTTTCTTGCATGGTGTCCTGGAGCAGAGCTTTGCAACTAATTGTTGTGAGTGAGACAAAAAGATCTACTTGAGGTGTTCCCCACAGATGGATCAATTCTTTGAAGACTCCCTGATTCAATTTCCATTCCTGAGGGTCAGACCTGGTCCTGTTCAGTTTGTCTGCCACTAAATTTTGCTCTGATCATATGTTTACTGAATTTCCTGTTTGCACTTATTTTTAAAATCGTTTTTTTCTCAAAACTTGCATTTCATCTGTCTTTGGCCTAGCACTCTTGTGTGGGGTCATTTACTGCACTGTTATAACTTGTTGATACTTGTGAACCTCTGCTATCTCTGAAAAAAACAAAAAAACAAAAATCTTGCTTTTTTCCCACTTTTCTGAGATTTAAAAAAGTTCAGTTACAGGCTTGCTGTTCTTGAACTGTTTGTAAGTTTCTGTGAGGCCATTTTTTGCTTGGGCTAAAGGGAAGTCTCTCTGTTGATCAGTGGCAGTGAAAAACATTGAGCAGCCTGCCTGCCCCTGTGGGAGTGGTTACTGACTTGAAACTGTAGTTTTATTGGCCATTTTGGGTCAATTCCAAAACTCCTTCATCTTCCTCTCTTAAAACCTGGTTACCTCGTGGTTTTGGCGTCTTTTCAGGCTTGTTGGCTGTTGGTGAAACACCCACCAAGAGGAGAAAACGCTGAGAGAAGAAAGGAGCCACTTTTGAGATTTTAAGTATTTTTCCTCTGTTTATTTGCTTAGTTTTTCTACATAGCCGCCTATTTTGAGCATTTTCTGGCTTGTTAAACTTGATTTCTGCATTAGTAACTGTATTTAGAGTACAGCCTAGAGCTGTTTACTGAATTTCCTGTTTGCACTTATTTTTAAAATCGTTTTTTTCTCAAAACTTGCATTTTATCTGTCTTTGGCCTAGCAGTCTTGTGTGGGGTCATTTACTGCACTGTTGTAACTTGTTGATACTTGTAAACCTCTGCTATCTCTGAAAAAAACAAAAAAAATCTTGCTTTTTTCCCACTTTTTTGAGATTTAAAAAAGTTCAGTTACAGGCTTGCTGTTCTTGAACAGTTTGTAAGTTTCTGTGAGGCCATTTTTTGCTTGGGCTAAAGGGAAGTCTCTCTGTTGATCAGTGGCAGTGAAAAACATTGAGCAGCCTGCCTGCCCCTGTGGGAGTGGTTACTGACTTGAAACTGTAGTTTTATTGGCCATTTTGGGTCAATTCCAAAACTCCTTCATCTTCCTCTCTTAAAACCCTCTTTTGCATGGTTTTGCGTGTTTTTGAGCATAGCGCAACAGCGGGCAGCGCCGCCTAATTGGGTTTAAACTATTCCTGGCTCCACAAAGTCTGCTCTTCACTTTTTCCCTTAGAACTGCTCTATCTCTCAATTTAAACACCATATTCTCATTCTAAGGCCCTTCACTGGTCCAATTAAGTAATCCTGCAAGTTAGCACAATTAAACCATAAGCACTACTTACTCTTATACTCTCTATGATTACCCTGTCCTCTATTGGTCCGTCTTAAATTCAGTTTCCCTATATTTCTCTAGCATGTCCAAAGGTCAGTCAATGGTTTCCTCTCCAGTCCAGCTGGTGAATCTGGGAATTTTGAGGCAATGTTACAACTGTCTCATGTACACGGACAACCCTCTCCTCCTCCAAACAGGTTCAAATATATGTGAGAGATGCAACTATTTAGCCAAACTGGAGGCTGAGCTCTCTCATCTCAAAACTGGTGTAACCAGTCAGGAGGAGAAGGTAACCTCACACAACACAATTCCAGTATCACATATTCCCACCCCATCAGTCGAACCAAACACATAAATACACAAAAACATACTCGGAGGCTCTAAATAAAAATCTACTTAAGCAACAGAGACCTCCAAAGCAGACATTCAAGAAAACGCTACCTCAAAACAAAACATGCGCAACACATAACCCACAAAGTCAGTGTGCCAAGCAGCCACAGCCCTTAAGGCTGAATAACACACCTGATACTCTTGTAATAGGTGACTCTATTGTCAGACACACTGACGTCCCGCTCACCAGGCTGAATAAAGAGAAGGTCATGGTGAGCTGCCTGTCGGGTGCTAGGATCCGCCACATAACGCAAGCACTCAAGTCACTCCAAAGCAAATACAAATATGACTCAGTCACTGTACATGCTGGTGTGAATGACCTGAGATGTACCTCCCTGGACTACATGAAAAGAGACATAGAGGAGCTCTCTGATCATGTAGCCCAGGCTGGTATGACCCTGACTTTGAGCAGCATCTTACCCTCACCTAGAATGATGCCACAGTACAAAGACAAAATGATCGATTTTAACAATTGGCTAAAATGTTGGTGTCATTCAAAGGGGATCCAGTGTCTGTCAGCCTGGGATGACATGCTCGACAAGCCACGTTGTTCGCTAGGGACGGCTTGCACCTGTCACCACTGGGCTTTCAGATATTGGCAAAGGCTCTTGCCACCCCCATAGTGCCTTTTTTAGGCAAGGCTCAAAAGTCAAACCCACCCCCATAGACAGCACAAGGAACAAGAAACTAAGGGTAATGCTGCTAAATGCCATAAGTCTTAACCTCAAGATGCATGCACTCGAAGCTCTCCTCAGTATGGAGAACATCGATATCTGTGCAGTGACAGAAACCTGGTTCAAGGCTCCAGAGAGCACCCCAGCACTACCAGGCTATACCTCATATCATGCTTTTCGGCCCCAAAACCCGGACCGAACCACAAAAGGAGGGGAGTTTTCATATTTATCAAGGATATCCACACCTCCAGGTTAGTGGCATTCCACGAAGTATCGGAGACCATCCATGTGCAACTAACAGTGGGCAATACTGCTTTTCAGTTTATAGCATCCTACAGACCACCCTCTCAAAGTCAGGAATCCCACTCTGCTTTCCTGAAAACATTGGAGAACATGAAGATCTCTCAGAACACCATTATATTGGGCGACTTCAACTACCCAAACATTGACTGGGAGCACTACTCAAGCCCCAGCACCTTAGCCCAAAGGTTCCTGGAAATTATAAACTCAAATGCTATGGAACAACTAGTCACCACTCCCACAAGAGGGGACAACATACTAGACCTGATCATTACCAACATGGGGACTCTATACTCCACACCAGAAGTATATCCCTCATTGGTAAGATCAGACCATAAATTAATTTCACTGGATGTCCACATCCCGACCCCACCCCAGCCCAGAAAACAACAGTGAAAAACTTCTCAAAAGCGAACTTCTCACTTCTCAAAACCGAAGTGGAATCCTTCAAGGCCCCAGGGCCAGTGGAAACTACGGCCCAAACTGCAGAATCCTATATAAACGCATTCTACGGACATCTCCAGGAATGCATGGATCATGCTATCCCAAACAAAACCAAGACCCAATCATCCAAAGGCAGGCGTCCAGTCTGGTGATCCCCTGCCATAAATAAACTGTACAACAGAAGGAGGAAGTTACTACATGATAGAGCAAAATCCCTAATAGGGAAGGCATCTCTGATCAGTACTAGCATAAAATTACGATCCCTCATAAAATCCTCCAAGGCCAGCTTCGAGAGAAATATTGCACAGGACACCAAAGACAATCATAAGGCTTTTTTCAGTTATGTTAGAAACCTGGGATGCAACTCCCAGACTTGTTCCGAGTTTATTCTAAATTACAAAAAATACACTGAACCCACAGACATTGCCAATATCCTGGCAGACACGTTCAGTGCAAACTTCTCCACCCCCTCCCCCCCCAAAAGAGCAAGTATCTATCCCAGCAGAGGGCTGCCTCCAAAACATCTCTGAAGCTCAGGTGAAGGCTGCCCTCTCCAAAGCAAAAAACACTGCTTCCATGGGACCAGATGGCGTCCCAGGTTGTGTCCTACATGAACTCCAAGAGGAACTAATCCCTCAAATAAAACAGCTATACAATCTCAGCCTCACTACAGGATATGTGCCCACAGAATGGCGTACAGCAACAGTGGTCCCACTCCACAAAGGTGGAGCCTCTACGGACCCTGGAAACTATCGCCTCATAAGCCTGACTAGCTTAGTCTGCAAGGCTATGGAGAGGATCATCATGGAGCTCATAAACAAAGACATTGGGGACCTACAGACACTAGATCCTACCCAGTTCAGCTTTGTCAAGGGCAGATCCTGCCTTTTGAACCTGGCTGACTTCTTCAAAACAGTCACCAAAGCCATAGATGAGGGAAAGGTAGTCCACACAGCCTATCTGGACCTTGCAAAGGCATTTGACACAATACCCCACTCGGGCATCATAGATAAGCTATCCAGCTTAAATATAAACCCCTATGTCACAAGATGGGTCGCAAACTGGCTCAAAGACAAAACCCACAGAGTGAGAGTTGCTGGAGCCATGTCAGACTCGAAACCAGTCACAAGTGGCGTCCCACAGGGTTCTGTCCTGGGACCACTCTTGTTCGGTACATACTTTTCCAAGGTACAAGCAAACGTGGGAGGACTATGGCTCACCAAGTTCGCAGACGACTGCAAACTGGGCGCCATAATCAACTCTCCAGCTGACACAAACATCCTTCAAAAAGGTCTCACAGAGACAGATAACTGGTGCCAGCGCCATGGTTTAAAGCTAAATGCAAAAAAATGTATAGTCATACCCTTTGGCAAAAACAATGTACCCACAAATTACCACATAGGCGGAAACCCATTAAGTACAGAGAAAGTTATTAGGGACCTGGGGACCCAAGATGATAGCAATCTCTCCTTTGAAAACCACATTGCCAAAGTGGTTAGAAAGACCTTCTACATAGCCCACCTCATCACGAAGGGTTTCACATCTAGATCAAGAGAGGTAATCGTGCCCCTTTATTCATCCCTCATCAGGCCCATCATAGAATACAATGCCCCTTTTGGGATGTACCTTACCCGACACCTGCAGCAATTAGAAAGACCCCAAAAGTATCTCACCAAGAGGATCAAGGGTCTCAAACAGATGCCATATGCTGCTCGGTTAAAAACTCCAGCTCTACTCAGTTGCATACCGCCTACTTCGAGGCGATCTATGCCTGACATACAAAGCTATGCCAAATCCAGAATTAATGGACATGCTCCACCTCAGTAAATCTAAATCCCTTAGAGCCACACGCTCGAGGGACTTGAACCTCAGCACAGAAATAAATAGAACTTGCTGGAGGGACAGGTTCATAAACCAGAGGCTCCCTTCGCTCTGGAATAAAATTCCAGTTCATGTGAGGCAGAGCACCTCACTGAATCTCTTCAAGAAGAATCTCGATAGGTGGATGGGGGATCGTAGGTTTGTCCCAGGGATTACTCCCGTGTCACTATTAGACAGAGGCACAGTAAACTAAACCTTAAAAAGGGCACAGTATACTCAAATCAAGGGGTGGCGTAAGCCATACAGAATCGGGCTAGGCTTATAATTGCCCCAGGGCAGATAGCCTAGTATGAACCTATGAACCTATGAACCTATGTAAGATGCCTCTAGAGTGGGACTGTACTGAAATACTATAACACAGACTACCATGGCTAGTCTGTACGGAAGGTAAGCTCTACTTCCCCCTTGCTCATTTATGTACCACATCACTGCAATGCTGTCTGTAAACACTTACAGAAGTCCTGGGAACCACAAATGACTGACAGAGTTGAGAGCATTTATAAGTGCCATCTCTTTTGTGTTTCTGTGTTTTGATCTGTCTTTTCTGTTCCAAAGACCTAGCACTTTTATGCCTGTAGCCATTATTCCCCAAGCAAAGTCCAAGGTATCTGTTGTGACTAACTGTTGGAGCTGGGAGGGAAAATGAGAGACCAGAATTCTAAAAAAAAAATGATGTCTCCACCACAAAATCTCCCTCAAACTGGAATCTGATATATCAGGGGACGGATTAGGTTTTTCTTATATGGACTCTTGCAAGAGGAATCATAAGAATTACCGAGAGACCCAACATCCTGAAAAATTCCCTGGCTGAGACAGCAGTTCAAGTGGAAAAACTCAGGAATAAATCTAGTTACAGATTTATTTTTCTCTATGGAAGGAAGGCACCTTGGACTTAGGTGCCCATGAGACACCGCAGGAAGACTTCTGTATGTTCTCCAGGAACCAGAGTCTGTGTAGGAGAGTCCTACTGGGGTGAGAGACTTCTGACATTTTAATAAAGACTCTGCAAAGATAAGGAAGGCATCTAAATAAGGAAAAATGTGAATAACTTGCAGTCTGCAGTAGGCTATCCCAGGAGCTAGAAACTTTGTGAATACTCTTGGGAAGTGGGAAGACCAAAGGGTATTGCAGAGAACTGATATTTTCCAGTCAGAGAAAACTTTAAGAAACATCTCAAATCTGGATCTATAGGAAGGTGGTTATGTACAACCTTTGAATCTAAGGTCATCATAAAACTCAAATGGGGAATACATTGTTAAGAAGTTGTGAAGGGATAACATTTTAAACATAGATTCTACCACAGACAGGTACAGAAAGGAAATATCCAGAATTTGTCTTCCAAGAATCTTCTTTCTTTGGCATAGTAAACATTCTTGAATAAAACCCTTCTCCAAACTGAGCAGGAGGGGATTGCTTCTATCACTCCCTGAGGCAGCAGATGCTAAATGACAAGAAGGAAATGAGAAGTTGGTCAGACAGGAGTAGGAATTCCCCAAAATGGGGGAAGAAACTCACACTGCCATCTGTAACCATCACGGACTAATACTTTCAGAACCCATCTGTCTGAAACGATCTACTGCCAAAGAGAGAAAAAGAGTTTCAGTCTTTCTGGAAGGATTAAGGGTTTACCAGACTGGAAAGGAAGAAAGGAGTCTCATAGACAGTCCTTCAGACTCATCAGTCAGTCCTTTGTTCTGTTGGGTTACACCTTTCTTTTTGGAACATCTCTGCCATTGTTTAAATGTTACCTTACCAGAAGCTTCCTGGGTCTGTTTATTTTACTTTTTAAAGAAGTCTGTATGGGTACCATTAAACCCCTAACAAAACTTGGAGAAGGTAGTCTGAAAACTCTGACAGATCCGTTGAATCAGTTTACATCCCTCATAGGTTCATAGGTTCATAGGTTCATACTAGGCTATCTGCCCTAGGGCATTTATAAGCCTAGCCAGAGTGTGTTTGGCTTTCGCCACCCATTTTAAATTAATTTTGCTATGCCTTTTTTTGAGGTTAGTATACTGTGCCTCTGTCTAACAGTGACACAGAAGTGATAGCCAGGGTAAACCTATGATCTCCCATTCACTCATCAAGATTCCTCTTGTCTAGTGGATTGTGTTAGTGTGATTAGGGCATAAAATGCATGCCCCTGGCTTCTTACTGTGATATCACTTTGCAATCAAGTCTTGCTATGTAGTACCTGATACAGATGCATGGTCTCATGACATGACAAGCCAATGGCATCATACAGATTCTTGGATATCATGGTTTCCTACTTTACACAGAACTTTAAATCATGTCTCTAAAAATAACATACACTCAGCCTTTGGTTTAACACTTTACTAAATGCACGGGATCTTATTTAATCTTATAATGTGCAACACAACTCAAATATGGTCTGAAATTTATTTTATCGTAACACCATACAGCTACAGCTCCCTCTGTCTTACCTGACTGACTCCCCTTATTATAGGTTTCATTTTGTCTATGGCCTGATTGTCCTGGGTCTCCATGATGTCTTCCCTGAAAATTATGTTCTCGAAACTGCCCATCTCCTGGTGGATGTTGTCGCCTGTCACTGGACACTCCTCTTTGTTTATGATCTGAAATGTTATGCAGTAAAGTACACGTAATTAGTCTTTACTCTTACAGATTATGCAGTCACACACTTAAGTTTAAGTAAAGCTTATCCTCCATTATCTGTCTGATAAGTTGTTATACTTCACCCTCCCAAACATATACAATGCAGCTGCAAAATACTAGCACAAGGCCAATATGATTACATGATTTTTTAAATAGAAATTGGTTGTTTGGCTAATGTATGAGAAAAAGTAAAATCATATTTTTATCTCTTTGCAAACAAGCAGTCATAATATCATATCAAGCTCTGTCATCTATGAGCCAGAATAGGCACTTCTGCCTAGCTCACCCATCTCAGAAATAGCCTTGGCCAGAGCAGCGACCTGCAGAGGCTGATATACCTGCAGCTCTGAGGTGCCACTGTGACCTGCACAAGGGAGACATACA
The DNA here is from genome assembly GCF_019279795.1 of Protopterus annectens. Taxonomy (NCBI): domain Eukaryota; kingdom Metazoa; phylum Chordata; order Ceratodontiformes; family Protopteridae; genus Protopterus; species Protopterus annectens. The sequence goes on along the minus strand of NC_056731.1, from coordinate 166,655,241 downwards.
GAAAAGGTCATGATTAGTGATGATGAGTCACAGCTGGTATACGATGTATAACAGGTGACAATTTAGGAATGCATTAACCCTCACTATGCCACTAGTGTCTTCTGCCTTCTGTGGCAGCTGTCAGTAACCTCCTCCTGCTCTGCCCATACTGAAAGACACAAGGGACATACACAGCTATCACATGCAGGTATGAAAATGAAAAACAACAGTTCAAAGCTACACCTGCACATGCATTTCAAAAAGGAAATCTGAGACAGTACACACAGCCAGTCACATATGCTATACTGCCACATGTATGTGCAATGATGTAGCAGCATCTACACTACAATATGTATGTGTAGTCAGTACAGCAGAAGCATGAAATGGTGGTCACAACCACACATAGGCAAAGCCAATCAACCTGTTCCACAAAAAAACCACAGTGCCAGAACAATATACTCACCAAAAATAGCACACACAACAGTTACCCAGAGCAGCCAGACTGGTATGTCCTGGCATTTGTCAGAGGAAAAGTACACTTGTATAAGTAAGCGTACTATAACAGTAAATGTTCAAATGATCACTGGTGCAGTAACCTTAGCTATAAGGGTTATATTCTGCTAAGGAATTACAGCTGGCCAGTTTTCAAAGCTTTCAGGACACATTCCATACACTCAAACCATTAGTCAACTCAAGCTGAGCTACCTAAAAAGTCAGGTTTGGGTGCCAAGCCCATCAGAGTGTTTTCCTGCTAATAGAGAGGGACGGAAAGAGAGAGAGAGAGAGAGAGAGAGAGAGAGGCTAAAGCTCTGGCAAGGACAATGTGAGGGAAATAAAAATAAAAAGGTTCTCACCCTGGTAATACAAACATACAAAAATAAGGAGGGTGGAGGGAGGGAACAGCTACTCAGTTGTTCTCTCCCTCCACATACTCAGAGCATTTGCAATACAATTACTGAATTCCATGCCTGGATTACTACCCACACCCCAAATATTATTGCAGTTAACAGAAACATGGCTAAAACCACACATTGCTGACACTGAAATTCTTCCTACAGGATATAATATAATTTGTTCAGACAGACTTCATAAAAAGGGTGGTGGTGGAGCATTAATCTATCAAAACTCACTACAAATAACCTATACAAAGCCCATCCCCACTTTCAGTAACCCTGAGCTCCTACTTACATCCTTTCACATAAATAGGAACAAACAAATGTGCATACCACTAATTTATATTCCCCCAGGCCATAATATCCACATACCCGAAGACTTTTTATCTTGGATAAATCAGAATATATTGCATGAAACTACAATTCTAGGAGACACCAATATTAAGTTGTTAAACTTAGACACCCCCTCCCCAGCAAACAGCATAAACCTTCACAGTTTTAGCCAACTCATCACTACTCCCACTCACTATCAACAGACTCTGAATCAACCCTAGACTGGATATTTGTAACCCATCCCCAAAACTACTTAAACTCAGGCACCCTACCAAATACCTTAAGTAACCACCTTCCAGCATATACCTATAGGACTCACCCTCAAACAATCAAAATGCACTCTTATTGAACCTCCAGGAACTTTGCCCACTTTAACCAAAATAAGTTTATAAGTATCCTAAACTCTCAAAACTGGAACCAATTAAAAATACTCCCCTTAGATGAAGCCGTTGACAATTTCAACAAACTCTTTTTAAATACTCTCAATAGCCTAGCTCCAAAATGTACTAAATGAACCAAAACTAACCATGGCCCTGGCTAACAAAACTAACCAAACAAACTATCTTTCTTATAAACAAAGCATGGAAAATATGGCTGAGAGACAGAGCAAAACAAAACTAGCTCCACTACAAACAACTCCATAACAAATCCAAAAAGCTAGTGACACAAGATAAAAAAGATTATTTTTCTGCTAAACTATCTACCTCATATAACAATCCCAAAAAAGTTTGGAAATCTGTCACCTTTCTACTTAACCCAGGCACCATCCAAAACCCATCCCCTGCACCAGAAAAAACCCACAAGAAATTTCCCAAGATTTTAATACCCATTTCATCTCTACTATTCAAAAGCTACTCAAAGACTGCCCATCCAGCCCAAACACACACTTTCCACCACCAAGAGAACACACCGCCTCCCCTGCAGATTACTCTAATACGCAACCAGCCAACTCCTTCACTGTCCAACCTGTACCCACCTCTCTGATCTTGAAACTCCTAAAACACCTCAAATCTCGCTCACTGTCTGCACATAATCTTCCCCCAGAATATCTGCAACTAGCAGCTAGCGGAATAGGATATCCAGTTGCCATTCTCATAAATCGCTCTCTCTCTGAATCCTATGTTCCTCTTATATGGAAAAAAAATCCATCGTTACCCCACTACATAAAGGGGGAAACTCCCATGATCTTTCTAACTACTGCCCTATCTCTATACTCTCCCCACTGTCGAAAATCTTGGAAAAATGTGTTCACTCACAACTACGTAAACACCTCTCATGTAACGCTCTTCTATCCCATACACAACATGGGTTCCAGCCAGGGCATAGCACTATTACTGCCCTACTATCTTTCACTGACACTGCCAACAAAGCCTTAGATGCAGGTCATCCTACCTCAGTAATCTTACTAGACCTATCTAAGGCTTTTGACACAGTGTCGCATACTAAGCTAGTAAACCGACTATCAAGACTAGGTTGCTCCCCAAAATCCCTCAACTGGTTTACCTCTTACCTACAGAACAGGGAACAATCAGTAAGGTGGTTGAATATACAATCCTATTACCAACCTAACAATATAGGAGTACCGCAAGGATACATTTTAGGTCCACTACTGTTCAATATTTTCATCAATGACTTGCACAAAGCCCCCCTAATCCAGAATCTCATCCAATACACCAATGATTCAACACTGATATTCATATCCAACAATTTCTCAGACTTACAGTTGCACAACAGGCCTTTACGTCTATCGAATCAAGGTTTATTGATGCACAACTTATGCTAAACCCCCAAAAAACTAAACTTTTACTTTTCTCTACAAAATCACCTGACATTGACTTCAAAATCCTTGCTAAAGACTGCACAGAAATAGAACTAGAGAAAACAGCCAAACTACTAGGTATAACAATAGATAAGCTCACATACGAACCACACATCCTAACTACAATAAAGAAAACCCACTTCAAACTAGACAAACTATATTGCCACAAGCTCTTCCTGGATAAATATACCAAAACAGAACTAGCCAATACCCTACTCATCCCCTCCCTTCTATATGGTAGTGCCATTTTTACTAATCTGCACGCAATGCTTAGTAATAAATTACAATCCTATTACAATAAAATATCTAAATTTGCCTCCAAAAAAACACACCGTTCTCATCACTGCCATCCTATCACCGAGCTAACGTGGCTAGAGTTTTCCCACCATCTACAATACACCCAACTACCCACAAACTAATTTCTAAACCTAATGACTGCCCTGCCCTCAACTCAATCCTACAAACATACACCCCCACAAGAACACTAAGATCTTCCTGTAAACTGATGCTTACTGTAACTAAACCCAACAAAACAGCTGGACAATGTCTGTTCTCCCGTACCATAGCCAGACTATGGAATAACCTTCCATCTGAAATAACCCAAATTGACCACCCAAAAACTTTTAAAGTAGCTCAAAAAACACATTATCTAAACAATCCATCCTGCACCTGCCTGGGGAGCAAACCACCTTAAACAGTACATTTCACCAAATACTAAGATGACAAAACTTTGCAAAACCCGGTCTTCACGTTATCTACTGTATTCCTACTATACAGAATACTATAATCTTACCAATGAAAGTACTGTTTCATAGTTCATGCTTTTTTTATTGATGTAACATTATAACCTATTGTAAGGATTTTTCTAGTTCAGTTTAATGTAAATCCAAAGAAATGTAAATTGTAATATGTTTTCTGCATGTTATACCTGCAATAGTTTTAATTGTATTTTAAACATTGTGATTCTCTGTAATGCTTGTGTGGTGGACCTTTTCTCCCTGGGCCTCCACTGAAAATGGGTTTCTGACCCAGTGGACTTTCCCAGTCAACAAATGTTAATAAATAATAAATAAATAAATTTAGCAATGATCATTTAAACATCTTTTGTAAAGGTAAGTTTACTTACACAACTGTATGTTCATCTTATGAATCGTTGCTGCAGTAGCCTTAACTACATGGGTAGATTGCCATAGCTTGGACTGATGGGGAGAAGGAAGAATGAGGTCCAGGGGACCCTGGACAATGGCCCTAAGAAAGTCTGTCCTAGAACTAGAGAAGGAATCTAGCTTATAGTGCTTTGTAAAAATAGGTACAGAGGACCAAGTTGCTGCTTCTAGAATACTTCAAAAACTTAACCCTTTCCAGAAAGACACAGATGAAGCCAAGGCCCTTGGTAGCATGACCTCTGACCAGAACTATCTTGTTGTGTTGGATAAACATCTACGTGGAAATATAATTCACCACACAGTAAGAAAAAATCCAAAAAACGACTCAGCCAGTAAATCCAAAGATTTATTTTCGTAGTACTAAAAATTGACTTCTCCAGCGCCTTGGCATAAGCCTTTAACAGAGTATAACAATACCATTTCTCATTCTTTTTTATATAGTAAAAACAATACTAATAAAACAATTAAAAACAATTAATTATAGCAGCCATTTCCAATTAAGCTCTCTATTTAACCCCTTAGGGTATAAAGTGTCAAATTTTAAAATGAAAAGTGCTTCTTTCCTTTGCAATTTATTTTTTAGGCACATACCTTTTTCACAATGCACTTTTTCCAAGACTGTGCCTGTTAATTTATTTCCATCACTATTATGATACTTTTTAAAGTGTAAGCCTAAAGGGCTTTCCACTTTTTCATTTCTAATATTTCTCAAGTGCTCTGTCTTTTCTGTCCCAAAGTCCCAGCACTTTTATTCCCGTTGTTATTATTCCCCAAGCAAAGTCCAAGGTATCTGTTGTGACTAACTGTGTTGGAGCTGGGAGGGTAAATGAGAGACCTGAATTCTAAAAAAAAATGATGTCTCCACCACAAAATCTCCCTCAAACTGGAATCTGATGTATCAAGGGATGGCTTGTGTTTTTCTTATATGGACTCTTGCAAAAGTAATCATAAGAATTACAGAAGCCCTAAGACCCAACATCCTGAGAAATTCCCTGGCTGAGACAACAGTCCAATTGGAAAAACTCAGGAATAGATCTAGATACAGATTTACTTTTCTCTGTGGAAGAAAAGCACTTTGAACTTAGATGCCCAAGAGACACCCCAGGAAAACAACCCTGTAAGGAGTCCAATAAGACTTCAATATGTTCCCCAGGAACCACAGGCTATGTAGGAGATCCCTACTGAGGTGTTAGACTCTGACATTTTGATAAAGACTCTGCAAAGATAAGAAAGGCATCTAAATAAGGAAAACTGTGAATAACTTGTAGTCTGAAATAGGCTATCCCAGGAGTTAGACAGTTTGTGAAAAACCTTGGGGACATAGATAAACCAAAGGGTAATGCAGAAAACTGATAACATTTTCCAGACAGAGAAAACCTTAAGAAACATCTCAAATCTGGATCTATAGGAATGTGGTGATATACAACTTTTAAACCTAAGGTCACCAGAAAACTCAAATCGGGAATACACTGCTATAACAGACGGGTACAGAAAGAAAAGATCCAGAATTTGTCTCCCAAGAATTTTATTTCTTTGGCATAGTAAACATTCTTGAATAAAACCCTTCTCCAAATTGAGCAGGAGGGGGTTACTTCTATCACTTCCTGAGACATCAGATGCTAAATGACAGGAAGGAAAAGAGTAGTTGGTCTGTCGGGGAAGGAGGAATTCCCCAAAACTGGGGGGGGAGACTCACACTGCCATCTGTAACCATCATGGATTAATACTTTCAGACCCCATCTGTCTGAAACTACTGTCAAAGGGAGAAAAAGAGTTTCAGTCTTTCTGGAAGTATTAAGGGTTTGCCAGATGGTAAAGGAGGAAGGGGGTCTTGTAGGAGTCATTCAGACTTATTAGTCTGTCCTTTGTTCTATTAGGTTACACCTTTCTTTTTGGAACCTCCCTGCCATTGTTTTTAAATGTTACCTTACCAGAAGCTTCCTGGGTCTGTTTACTTTGCCTTTTAAAGAAGTCTGTAAGGGTACCATTAAACCCCTTGCAAAATTTGGAGAAGGTAGTCTGATAAATCTGACAGATCCATTGAATCAGCTTACATCTCTAATCACACTTTTTAAGAACCTCTGCAGCAGATGACCCAAAAAAACTAATTTTCTATCCAAAGGAGAATTCAGAATTTCATTTTTGACATCTGGAAAGTTTTGGGCATACAGCAAGCAAGCCTCCTCATAACAGTTCCAGTGGCATCACCAGAATTAAAAATATAGTTCAAACTGAGTAGCCACACAAATGCAATCAAATTACACATAACAGATTTTTCTTCAGAAGAGCAAACAGATGTCAAAATAGTCTTCATAATATCAAAGCAGACTGGCCTAAACTTTAACATATGAGCTTAACAGAAGAGACTTCTAAAAACAAGTGTTCCAGAAGAATGCACTTTTTCCTAAATCTATCAAAAGCTTGCTCATCCTTGTCAGAAGGAGAGGAATTGGTATAAACCAGATGTTTAGCAGCAGCTGGGTTCACTAAAGAAACAGCTGCTGGGTCTGATATGGGGTGAGTGTATAAAAACTTATATGATTGAGGAACTTTATATTATCTCTCTGCTTTCTTGGGGACAGTTGGCTGGCTTTCAGGCAGATTACAGGCACTGACAAAAACATCCTCCAATACTGAAAGAAAAGGAGGAATTAGTGTAGGTTTTGAAAATTTCAGTTGTAAAAAATAATACCACCTTTTCAGGGACTGTGAAATATCATTATGTTGGCTCTGAAACAACTGATCAGTTCTAGAAATAGTTTTATAGAAAGAATCCCTCAAAGAGACTAGCAGAAGCCACACTACCCTCAGAGTTTGAATCAGAAATGTGTGGAGACAAAACAAAATCTGTCCCTTCACACTCACTTGAACTCGAACCTCTTCAGAACAAGAAGAATCTCTTTCTTTTAACAGAAACAGATAAACTGTAAGGGTCACAAGCAAGAACTAAACCATGAGCTAAGCCCAATAAATCACTCCTGCCCAAAGTGGCTGAGTGTCAATGACTTGAGATACATCTCATCTTTCTGGACTATATGAAAGCAGGTAGGATGAACCTCTCAGATTGTGTGTCCCAGGTAGGTATGAGCCTAGCACTGAGCAGCCTTCTACCTTCCCCAAAGACGATACAGCAATATGAGCAAAAATAATTTACTTCAATAATTGTTTTAGTTTCTGGTGTCATTTGAAGGGGGCCCAGTGTTTGTCAGCCTGGGAGTATATGATCAACAGACCATGCTATTTCACCAGGGAAGGTCTGCATATTTTCACTCTGCAATTTCAATTACTGGCAAAGGCACTGACTACTCCTATAATGTTGTTTTTAGTGAATGCCAGCCTGATAGACCTACCAATATAAAGAAGCAACTAAGGAAAATAAGAAGGTTTTACTGATCAATGGTAGGAGCCTCAACAAGAACCTGCACTCCCTACAAGCCTTTCTTACCCTGGAGGATGAAGATGTCTTGTGTAGTGACTGAGCCACAGTTTGAAATGATGGAGAGCACTCCAGCTGTGTGGGGCTACAACGCCTTCCACACACTTAGACCAGGCTAATGCTCAGGAGTGGAAAAAAGGGCGAGGTGTCCCAGTCTTCAGCCAGAAGATGCTCACAGCAAGGCTGGTAAAACAGCATGATGCACTACAGCTTCTTCATGTCCAAATAAAACCCCTTCAACCCAAGGTACCTTTAGAAATTTTCTAAAACTACCTACTGTGTTGTGTGATACGTTGGCAAACTTCAATTCCCTACCAAACCCAGTTAATTCCACAATGAATATGTGGATACATCACCACACAATGCCAACAGGTAAAACAGCTGCATTGATGTAGCTGTACTCTATAGGAAGAACAGGGCAAATCCCAGAAAAAAAAAAAATGGTGGAACCATAATATCAACAAACTTTACAATGAAAAGAGAGAATCTTGACCAAAAGTAGGAACAGCAATTCCAAGAATGACACAGCACTCTTCATTGAAATAAACAAACAACTTAGGAACTTAGCAAAATCCACCAAAGCCAAGTTTAAGACTAAAATACCTACCCAAAATCTCAAATGCACAATGCAGCAATGCACTATACTGATTGTAAATGATGTTACCTACACTGAGGCTGAAGATGCAGTGAACCTACTGGCTGATAAATTCTGCTCTAACTTTACCCATCTCTTCTCTTGATCAGTACTACATGATATACCTGAAACTAGCTCACCTCCAGATATCACAGAAAAAGTCCTAAATGCACTATCAAAAGGTAAAAATATTGCATCAATGGGTCTTGACAATATCCCTAGAAACATCTTAAATAAAATGAAACACAATTTAGGTACCTTCCTAACACTGATTACTCTCAGCCTCTATAAGGACGCTGTACCAAGTGAATGGAGAACAGCTACAGTCACTCCCCTACATACAGGAGGGCCTTCCACAGATCCAGGCAATTACAGACCCTTAAGTCTGACCAGTCTTATATGCAAACTTATGGAAAGATTTACCATCAATAAGGACATAAGAAACCTTCAAACACTGGAACCATCTCAGTTTTGATTTAAGGGCAGGTCATGCTTACTCAACCTGGTGGAGTTTATTGAAAAGGTCACCAAAGCAATGAATGAAGTTTAAAATGGTACACACCACATACCTCTACCTGGTGAAAGCTTTTGACACAATCCCCCACCCAAGTATAAAGGAAAAGCTAAATAAACTGGACATAAATTCCTCCATCACCTGCTGGACTGACAACTCGCTCACAGATAGGATACAGGTGTTCAAAATAGGGGAAGCTACTTTCACAGATAGACCAATTAGTAGTGGAGTTCCCCAGGGTTCAGTATTGGACCCTCTTCTATTTGGCATCTATGTCTCTGAAGTATAAGCCAATACCAAGGGGCTCGGGCTAACTAAGTTTGCAGATGACTGCAAGCTAGAAGCAGTCATTGAATCCACAATTGACTTAGTCATCGTGCAGGAAGGTGTGCCCTAAATAAATAACTAATGTCAAAACCATGGACTGAAACTAAATGCCAAGAATTGCATTATCATATCCTTCGGGAAGTGCTACCCTAGTGAACTACCACTTTGACTATATGCCTCTAAGAGCTGATGTTCGGGATTTAGAAACTTATGTGAGCTGTGACCTAAATTTCAACCAATATGTGTCCACTATCATAAGAAATTCCTTCTGTACTACATATCATATAAAAAAGGGGATGTCATTGTTCCACCAGTATGGAACGGAGACTCAACACAGAGGTGCTGATTCACAAGTTTAATAAGCAAAACACAACACACACTGACGCTGTTAAAAACCACAAACTATGTTTTCGTTTCAGTTACTTCATCAGATGCGGACTGAGTACTGAGAATTTACATTTATAGTGTCTCCAAAATATACAGTTCATCAATTAGCCTATCACATAAGGGAAAGATTCACTTTTAATTAATGCAAAGGTTATAAACGGACTCCTATATATTTCCTAAAACATCTTATAAAGCATTATTTAAAAAGTAATGTCAATTAATACATTTGTTGATTTAATACAATGCAATGAAAATCCAACTCTTAAAAACAATGAATACAATAATAATAACCTCAAAAAATGTTGTTAAAAAAGTTAAAAAGTATTAAGAAATCCAATAGTAAAAGCTCTCACATTAAATCATATTATAAGGACATAAAGACCCATCTAGTGGCATTTCACTAGAAATACATCTTAAAATAATAGAATCTATTTGCTGTTAAAAACTATGAATGTTTTTGTTATGAAAAGTGTTTAAATATTTGAATATAAAAATATGTATATTTACTTTAAAAATCTATGTATTGGTATGTATCTGTTTATTTTAATTTATGTATTTAAGTACTTGAAAGCTCCAATATTCTGAGGGGAGAAAACATACTGTAAAATCCATGATCTAAAAAACAAAGAAATTAATAGCTCCAGTGTGTACTTGTTTGGGAGGGACAATACATTAAAGCTTAGCCGACCTTCATTTAAAGGAAAACTCTGGGCTCCAACATATTTAAACTCAAAAGCTAGTTTTCCTTTACCCTCATAAAATCAACCTAGGCGCCTGCTGTTACAGGAATGCACAAAAAAGTTTTTCGGTCCTATATTTCTCCCCTACCTAAGCGTAGTGTAGGGTTGCCCATCCCCCGTTCTTTTGTATCGCATTCTTTCTGGTGGAATTTGTCACTACCTTCATGACGTACCTTCGACACAGGCAAATCAGTAGTTCCTTGTCCTGATGTTCCGCCCACACTGTGACATAGACATTATCACACCTGCCTTGTAAACAGCTGCTAAAAATTAACACATTGTGGAACTGTATTAATGACCACAGTTTCCTTCAGGGCTGTAAACATTATCGGAGCCAGTACTGCCTTTAGTGAAACTGCTGCCGAAGTGCTTGAAAACTAACACCACCTGCACTGTTTCGGTAAGGTGATAGCATAATGTACCGCAAGTGTAGCTGAGCTTTTTTTTTTTTTTTTTTTTTAAGTGTTAATACAATATACCTCGCAAACTCTTAGAGCTAGAAAACTGGATAAAGACTCAAAAGCATATGGGCATTGTTTGAATATTGCTGTTGCAAACTTAGAAAGTTGCGAGAATAACAGTTTTTGGATTAGGTTAGATTTTCTGAAGATTAGGAAGCCTGAATGTCAAATGTCTGCCGTTATTTTGTAGCTTCAATCTTTAATCAATTGCCCCCGATTTCCTAGAAAACCAATTTTTTTTTTGGGATCACATGAACAAAAAATATGAGCCATAAATCAGGGCATCCGTGCGAAAATCTGTATGGTATAGAGTATTTCGGGCATGCCTTGGTGTGTGTGTATGGTTGGGTTTCTCCTGCTGATTGCATGTGGGTTAGTGAATGCATGGGTGAAAGCATAATGTCTCTGTGTGTGAATGTTGAACAGACTGTGTGTGTGTGTGTGTGTGTGTGTGTGTGTGTGTGTGTGTGTGTGTGTGTGTGTGTGTGTGTGTGTGTATATGAGAGAGTTAGCGATGCTTGAGAGAACGAGCAGTGAATGTGTGAAAGCAGAATGTGTGTGTGAGTGAAGAAGAGACTGTGTATGCATGTGTATGAGAGAGCGTTAGCGATGCATGAGAGAATGAATGAAAACTGCTTGTGTGCAAGTGGAATGTCTGTGTGTGTGAATGCAAGAGAGACTGTGTATGCGTGTGTATGAGAGAGCGTTAGCGATGCATGAGGGAACGAATGAAAAGTGCGTGTGTGCAAGCGGAATGTCTGTGTGTGTGAAGGCAGGAGAGACTGTGTATGCGTGTGTATGAGAGAGCATTAGCGATGCATGAGAGAATGAATGAAAAGTGCTTGTGTGCAAGCGGAATGTCTGTGTGTGTGAATGCAGGAGAGACTGTGTATGCGTGTGTATGAGAGAGCATTAGCTATGCATGAGAGAATGAATGAAAAATGCATGTGTGCAAGCGGAATGTCTGTGTGTGAATGCAGGAGAGACTGTGTATGCGTGTGTATGAGAGAGCATTAGCTATGCATGAGAGAATGAATGAAAAATGCGTGTGTGCAAGCAGAATGTCTGTGTGTGTGAATGCAGGATAGACTGTGTGTGCATGTGTATGACAGAGCATTAGCTATGCATGAGTGAAAGAATGAACAGTGCGTGTGTGCAAGCAGAATGTCAGTGTGTGAGTGCAGAAGAGACTGTGTGTATGCCTATGTATCAGAGAGTTAGCGAGGAATGTCTGAGTATGCAAATGCAGAAGAGACTGTGTGTGTGTGTGTGTGTGTGTGTGTGTGTGTGTGTGTGTGTGTGTGTGTGTGTATGCCAGATAATTATCGATGAATGAGAGAATGAACAGTCCCCTGTGTGACAGCAGAATACCTGAGTGTGGCAATGAAGAAGAGACTGCGTATGTGTGTATATGAGAGACAGGTATGTGTGTCATGTATCTGGCCATCTGGTTTGTGTGCCACAAAAAGGAACATCCGTTTTTTTGTGTGTTTGTTTGTTTAAACAGCTGGGGTTATAGCTTTAACTGTAATAAAATGATCTATTACAATCTATCGATCAGCTTATTACAGTGATGTGCTCTATTTATCTATTGTCACATACTGGCTAAACACTGGACAGTAAAATAGTTTTACTACTGAAATGTTCTGATGAGAGGTTACAACCAGCACTCCAGTCAGTATTCATGTGAGGCAACACATGATAAAAGCACCCTACGTAAGGTGAAGATGATAAAAAAAAAAAAAACATTTTTGTAGTAGTCGCTCTAGCGGGTATACTCCACCAGTCTAAAACATGAAAAAGTCCTTCTATCAGTCTTAGTTATCTATTGTCTATTGTACACTCCTGGGTTGGTCCTGAAAATGATCCATTGGAATTCATGCTTCACTCTAGTTAACAAATGGAAAAAAAAAAAAAAAAAAAAAGTAAGACCATGTGCATGGAAATTTGTCTTCCTGACCATAAATTGGCTATTATTACTGTTATGCAAAACTTAAAGCAAGCTTGATGTTAAGAGTTAAAAGTCAGAGATCCATATGCAATAAAAATAATTATTGCTGGATTAGTCACACAGTAATGCAGCAGATGGCGTTAACATCTCACAGAACTCAACTCCTTGGTTTAGTTCTCTACTAAGAAAGCATGTGTGTGGCACTTCCATGCACTCACTGACACTCCTGTTGCCTCCCATGTTCCTCAGATATGCTGTCAGGTAAACTGGCGTTGCTAAATTGACCCTAGGTATGCAGGTAAGTGTGAATGAATGGACACCCATAATGCTGTGTCAAGAACATTTTCTGCCTTTGACCTTTTGCTTGCTGTGATGCACACCGACTCACACAGTTCTGATCTGGATTAAATACAAGAAGATATAGAAAATGGGTAGATAAAGGAATGAATTAAATTAAATTCTTGCCAAGAGCAAAGTTATGATGACATATTTTTAATGACAGTCATGGATGACTGAAAAATCTTTTAAAAATGGTGATCCCTCTAAAAACAGTGGGCCTGCAACTTGCTAAGGATTAGTGTATAAATAGTGTACAAGTTATATACTACCAAAAATAAACCTACTTATTGCCTTTGCATGAATACTTCCCATCCATATTTCAAGGGCACCAAATCAGTCACTGAAATTTGTAAATAGTAAGTGGAATTCTAAGCAAATACAAGGCATGTACTTCTGCAGTGCAACCCACAAAAATCAAAATTTGAATGTAGCAAAGCCTGCTTTGTTGTATATTCAATTATTTTATGTGCTCAAAAAACACTAGAGGAGTGTAAAATAGACCCATGTTCTTGCTCTTTGTAAGACCTACTCAGTTTCTCTGACAAAGTGTCTGATAGCTGACAGTAAACTTTGCTGAGAGCACTATGAACATTATTTTTAAAGTCATAGCAAAGATTTTCTTGCCATCAACCCTTACTCAAATATTTTACATGAGGAACCTGTTGTCAAGCTACTTCTTTCTGCTCATATTGCTTGCCTTTCTATCTCACTCCTTGTTAAAGACACCAGGATAATAAATATGCTGTTTTTTATCCAGTAATCATGTACTTAGTTTGTTCCTTCTACTGCTAGACTGGTTTTGGAATACATGCAGTTTCGGTCTATGTGCTTACTTTTCCATTTACCCTTTCTACTGCTTGAGCTCACTTTATTCCTCTAGACCATCCCCATTTCTCTCCCACCCCATCGTCGTTCTTCTTTTTTCGGCTTTTCCTGGTTAGCGGTTGCCACAGTGGATCATCTGTCTGCTCATGATTGGCAGTGGAGTTTTACAGTGTTGAGTTGCCAGCCCAGAGCCCAATCTTCCACAGAAGGCACACACATGCATGCACTCATGCCTCGGGCCAATTTAGAGTGTCCAATTCACCTACAGCATGTTTTTGGGAATGTGTGAGGAAACCGGAGTACCCGGAGGAAACCCACGCAACCACGGGGAGGGCATGCAGACTCCGCACAAAAAGCACCCCAGCCAAGGATCGAACCGGAAAACCTCTTGCTGTAAGGCGGCAACGCTAACCACTGCACCACCATGGCTGCCCACCCTACTCTACATCTATACTAACCATAACTTCAGCCCAATGTCTATTAACCCTATTCTCACAGGGAAAATTATTTGCGACCACACCTCTATGTCCAGCCATCTCCAACCGATAAGCGAACCCTACCTACAACTATCACCATACTTATTTCCATTTCAAGCTGCAATACTCAGCCACAGTAACCTCTAAAGTACTACCCTCACTTCCAGTTAGAAAAATTATAGTGGTTGAAGAACTAACTATCCTATTCTTCCTGCAGCTTCCAAGCAAATCCTACATCTTTATAAATTTCTCCAGCTAACTTATCTGCATAACTTTCTGCACAACAATTACCTCTGCACATGTCAAAGGTCATTACTATACCATCACCCACTACCTCTATGTGATACAAATTTCATTATAAATGTCCCATTTAATAACCCTTTCATTATCTCTTCCTTACAAATATAAAGCTGTAGGCTAACCGCAGCTCCACTTTACTTATTATACTAGTAGCGCACAATGCTTTTCATACCAGCATTCTTAATTTCCTTTATCAATTAACTAGCACACACAGCATCTTACCACCATCAACTATATACAAATTATATCCATAATCCTTATACAGAGTTTTTTTGTAGTAGTCGCTCTAGCGGCTGCAATCCACCAGTCTAAAACATGAAAAAGTCCTTCTATCAGTCTTATTAATGTACTCCTTGTGATGTCTAGTGCCAAGTGACAGTACTTGAAGGTACAAACAATCAGGCTGCAGAGAAAGGTCTGATGCTTTGTGGTCCTTAAGTATTATATAAACATTGCAGCCATTTACTTATATTATACTTGATTATATCAGTGTGTACTACATCTATTCAGCAAAAGCTAACCAATTTTAAAGTTGTACATGTTTACTGCAATCTTAAGATGCAACTCTATACCCCCTTAATCCTTTTTATTTCCTCCAAGTATGTTGGGTTTCTAATACCAGGACGGGAATGCATCCCATTCCTAAGTCAAAGTATGGTTACAGTTAAGGTGTACAAGTGGGCTATCAACTTGCATTCTGTTAACCACAGTTGTAAAAGTGGAGACTATAGCATTACAAATAATACTTGTTGTACTTTCTCTCTCTCTCTCTGTATATATATATATATATATATATATATATACACATATATATATATATATATATATATATATACATATACATACTTTATTTTCTCCAAATCTTTAGGGTTTCTAATACCATGACAGCAATGGACCCCATTCCTAAGTCAAAGTATGATTACAGTACATGAAATTAGTATTCTTTCAATCTTTGTCAGCCACAAGTGCTCTTTGAATCAGCTCCACTGTTCCCAGTAATGACGACTCCTGCAATAAGCACGGGATTACATGCCATGCTGACATAACTAAGTAAGATTGTAGACTCTTTCTATAAGGACCATTGCTCCTACTACTATTGGAATTGTCTGTCTATCTGTAATCCAGATTGCTCTTGTTTCTGCCTGCAAATCCAGATCTTTTACAACTTTGCATCTCTCTATATGCAACACACTGTTGTCACTGGGTGTAGAGGTTTCAAGGATCACTTCTACTTTTGTCTTCTCTTCATGGACCACTACATCTACTTTTCTAGCAGCTACCTTTTTATCTGTTGCTAATAGGTGATGCTGTACAATGTACACTTCATTATTTTCCATGATGCTTTGTAGATAATATTTCTAGTGTTTTCCAGCCACTTCAATACTATAATGATTGCACAATCCCCAGTGCTACAGTCTTGCCGCATTATGAAGCCTTTCAGTATACAGTCCTCCTGCCACTGATATATCACAACCACCGATAGGTTGTGTGACTGTTTCCAATTCTGTTTTACAAAATCTACATTTCTCTGTTTCTCCTGTATGCTCAATAGACTTTCTAAACAAATGTGCACGTAGTCCACTGTCTTCAGCTACCAATAACAAACTTTTCATGTCTTGGTTTGATTTTGCCTAACCATTCATGCTTTCAATCCTGATCACCATGAGGTTCTTTCAGAAGTTTTCTATACTTGGAACTCTCTTTATGAATTTACCTCATTTCTTGACTTCTCATCTGGTCCCTCACCTTATATTCTTTGTTTTTTGGCACATTCACTTGTTTCCTGATTGTGATCTACTGGTTTGATTTCCATTCTTGCTTGATGCCGATATGGATCTGCTAGATTAAGCAGAGAAGTTATCTTAGATTTTTCTCCTCATGTTTCAAACCTTTATCTATGTTTGGGTCTTGGGAGGTCAGCAGATCTGTGTGTGTTCCCAGGATTACAGATCAATACATGCAATCAATTTCAAGGAGACCCATGCCTCATTCAGAATGGCAAAAATGTAGTCTTGGTATGCACTTATTTTTTTTTAAATCATTTGATAAGCAGCAAGCATCCTTCTTGTTTTCCTCTGTAATATGTTTAGTGGTCATTTAATCACTCCAAAACTGTAAGTTATGACAGGAAGAGCAAATTGTTTTATAGCTTGAATTTTGTTTCTAGATGTCAACATTGTTTTCAGCATTAATTTGTCTAATGTATTCCTTGAGCTTTATTTGCATTTGTTCATGCTTTAGTGTTCATCCTTCATTAGTTCACAATTATTTTTACACTCATTCTTGCTCACGTTGTTTTATATCACATTCTTGTCCCAAACAGATATTTTCTTACTGCTGCAATTTTTCTACTTTAAAGGTTGCCTTAGCACCTTCATCATGACCAAATCACATTCTTATATCATCTGAAAAAAATTTGACTCCTTGCACTTGTGCTTTCAAATCCTCATCTGATGAGCAATACAGCTTTACAACACTGGTGCAAGAATCATCTCCTCAAACTGAATGCCGAGAAATGCATCATAATCCCCTTTGTGGAAAATGTCATTCCCAATAATTGTCACAGTAATAACAATGTACTAAGCATGCAATCAGTTGTGAGGGATGTGGGCACCCAGGTCGATTGAAACCACCATGTTGATCACCACATTGCCTACATACCACGGAAGACTTTCTAAATGTCACACCTAATAAGTAAGGGTATTTCATCCCTGAACAAGGATGTCATAACATCCTTGTACTCTGCTTTTCTCACACCCATTATGAAGTACAGTGCCCTGTTCGACATGTACCTTGCGAAGCCCATGCAGCAGGTGGAGAGACCTCAGAGGTTCCTGGCCAGTAAGATACAGGGACTCAAACATCTATCTTGTACTGACAGGCTGACAGCCCCTGTCCCTCTACTCAGTCTTTTCCAGACTGCTCAGAGGTGACCTGTGTGTGGCACCCATGGCCATATCAGTTGCAGCCTTGATGGAGTTGCTGCATATCTGTAGGTGTCATTAATTGAGCTTGTTGTGTGTCCCAAATACTCCATCTGTTGAATAGACTCCTCTCCATGTCAAGCAGACTACCTCAATAACCATCTTAAAGATGAACCGGGATGACTGGATGGCAAACCGATAATACACCTCTGGTATACCAACCTGTGTTCCTGGTGGACAGCAGAAACCGGCGCTATGTGGGATCATGGGCGAAACTTTTAGCTAGGCTTATAAGGGCCTCCCGGCCAACTGCCTAGTTTCGTCCTGTGAACCTATGAAATATCATTCAGCTGCAGAGTTGGTGCTATTACAGATAGGGAAAAGCTGAAGCTACATAGGATCATTGTATCATAGGAAGCTACTACGCTAGTGTCTGTAAGGCCCTAGTAGGCCTAGCAAAGTTCTACCCTTATTTCCACAATAAGCACCAGTTGCCCCTGTCCAAGATGGACACAGTTAAAACATCCCATGGTCAATGTGCTGTTACCCTTCCAATTGTCCAGACAGCGTTTGAAGAGGGCCAGTGACTTGTTCTGTTTGACATGAAATGGGAGTCCATTCCAAAGATGTGGTAAGTTCTGTGAGACCAATCTGTCCCTCTCTCAGGTTCGATTAATGTCACCTACCAGGTTCAGTTCTTTAAAGCAAGTAACCTGTCTACTATTTCAATGGTGGATATGCATAAATTCCAGTAAAGCAGGGTCAAAAGATTGCTTTATATGCATGACATCGACCATCTCTAAGTAGTCTGTATGAGACAGAATAAAGTGACAGTGAGTTCAGATGATCCACAGAGGACAGATGCTAAAATCCTTGAATTTTCCATGTGAGCAAGCTTTGTGGTCTCATGAATTCATGCAGGTGCTTGGTCAGGTACATAACAAAAGGGACATTCTACTAAATTATTGACCTGATGAGGTACATAGCTGATATAACCTTTTTTTTTTCTGGATGCATTGCCCTTACTTATGAGATGAGCAATATACAATGCCATTCTTACCATGGTGGACACAAGGTGATCAAAATACAGGTTGCTTTGAGTGTGTACTTAGGGTGTTATTGATGTGGTAGTTAGCACAAACATAACACTAACAGAAATGGATAATAATACATTTCTTTTTCATAGAGTTTAAGAAAATTACTTTGGCATCAATCATTTGTTTGTGTTAAACCCTCATGTAGGATATTAACATTGTTTGGAGATTCACTGACTGCATCCAGTTTGCAGTCTTAAGCAAAGTTTGTCAGCCACAGATTCTTTAGTTTTAGCTTGTACTTTGGAGAAATAGATTCCAAACAGTAGAGGTACCAGGACTCATCCCTGTGGAACGCCACTGGTTACAGGTCTGCTGTTTGTGGTGCATTCCCCTATTTTGACTGTATGGGTGCTATCAGTGAGACACTTAATGACCCATTTAATGATCTGAGGGTTGCCAACTAACTGGGTGGGTTTCTCAATGATGCTTGGGTGGGGATAGGCAAGGATCTCCCCACTAGTCCAAGGCCTTGGGCTGTCTCAAAGTCGTCCACCAGGTTTAACAGGCATGATCTCCCTTTCACAATTCCATAACTGAGTAAGGTGAAGTGTGTGGCGATTAACTAACTATACTTTATTTTTCTATGCGAGAATCCCCACCACCATTGAAACGATGTCTCTTTCAAGATACTCTAATGGTCCGTGATAACCAGACAGAGCAGAATGATTGTGTGTAGGACAAAAGTAAGGGTGAAGCATTTCTTCAATTCCAAATGGAACTGGGTCCGTGGCCAAAGTACAATTTCAGTTCTGCAGCCAGCAACTGAATGAGACTTAGTAAAGCCCCAAGGACATACCTTTACATTCATGTAACCAGACAGGTATCAAGGAGCATAACTAAAAAGGAAAGTAGCAGTGTGCATGTGTATTATTAAACACCGATCACCACATACACACACTCATATATATATATATATATATATATATATATATATATATATATATATATGTCTCTACTTATAGCAAAAGTACTATAAAATTTATGCTAATGTAAAACCTGTTATTCTATTAACTTTCTAAGTTTGTATGAGTAATAATTAATTGTAGTCTATTTCTTTTATTGATCTTGATATATCTGTCTATGTCTATTAAATCAAGCAATTATTCTCTTATCTCATTTTCTTCTAAACTAAAGGCACATCCCTTGTTTTCCAGTTCCTGCGGGCATTCTATAGAAGGTTGTATACCATCTTCCTGTGACACATTCTCATAAATATCATCCTGTGCTGTCCATTGGTCTATCATATAGGAACTCACTGGCCCATCTCTCCTCAACATTGACTGCATCAGAGTTTCCTGTTCCTTTTCCTGCTGTCTAGCTTTAAGTGAACATTTATACTAGTTTGCTGTGGAAGGCTCCAAATTATCTTCATATGGCACCTGACCAATTGCTTCCTGTTCCACTGGTTTCTCCTTAATGTGGATATCTATTACTCTATCCTATTGTGGTGTTCACTGTTAAGGGGTGATCTACTCCTAAAACAGAAGGTGTCCACAAATCCATCCCTGATGGAACTGTTACACATTCACAAAACAAACTGCACAAGGGTCACCCAATCTAGGGATCTAAGCCTGATCTGCTAAATGAGCAAAATATGAGGGAGAGACAGATATGTGTCTCAGAGAATACCCCTTCTCTGAATCAGGTTTCCTATTCATGTAAAACAGAGCCCTTTCATGACCCTTTTCAAACAGAGTTTGGATTAATGGATGTGGAATTGTAAATTCACTCCAGTTTTCAAACCAAAATGATCCTTGAACCAGTGCTAGATCTTTCTGGTCTAAACCCTTTTGTTTACACTTTGAAGTTCAATATGTTATCCTTCACTATCTTGTACCACTATTCCCTCTACTACCTTTCATGGTAAAGCTGGATCTAAGACATGCCTATTGTCACATTCCTATTGCCAAGCATTTCATAATATTAGTAATTCATAATAAGATTAAAACCGTATATGATGTTACTGTAGTTCATGATAGTGGCATTCTGTATTGTGGCCAATTGCTCCTCACTTTGTTCATAGCATATGAAGTGGTTCATTGAACACGTCTGGTGTACTGGGTGTTCCAGCTGCTTGAATGTCAGAAACATGAAGACAGGGACTCAAATGGCTGTAAACCCATCTGATCATCTGCTCATGCTCAAACTTGAATGTGAGTTCAACACAGCTGCCGCACCATCTGCTCTCTTCCTAGGAATTGGATGCAAGCAAGTGTTTGGCATGGACCACATAAGTGGATTTAAGGGAGATGGGAAGGTGTTTTAGATTTAGGTAGGGGAAAAAGGAGTGGAGTAGAGGCTACAATGTTATGGAGCAGGACGGGATTTTAGGTTTAGGGAGCAATAGAAATGTTAGGGTTACGGAGGGGACAGGGATTTTATGTTTTACCAAACGATGAGTATTTTGTGGTTGGGGATAGGGATTCCAAGTTTAAAGACAGATCAGAGACCAGAGTGGGAAGGGAATTTTAGGTTTAAGAAGTGATGAGAATGCTATGGTTAGGGGAGATGGGAATTTTATGTTTACTGAACCACAGAGAGCATGAGGTGCAAGGCAATTTAGGTTTAGTGAATGATCTAGAATGTGTGGGGAAGTGGAATGCAGGTATAAGGAGCAATTGGGGCTTTAGGGCTGGGGAACAGGCATGTTAGGGATCTTCATTTATGACATTCTTTATGGTTATTATAATTATTATATTTGAGTGTGTGTGTGTGTGTGTGTGTGTGTGTGTGTGTGTGTGTCTTCTCATTTTATTTGTTTTCTGAGTGTACTAATTTGTTTATTTGTAAACAGTTTTTGCAAAGACCGTAATAAACATCATTTTGTTCTGTAAAAAGCCTTAAAATAGGAAAGAAGTGGCCCACTCCTCTAATGTAGTAAATAGCTGCATATGTGTTAACAACACTGTGTGTGTGTGTGTGTGTGTGTGTGTGTGTGTGTGTGTGTGTGTGTGTGTGTGTGTGTGTGTGTGTGTGTGCATGTTGTGTGTCATATCTTTCAATATTTAGCTCCAGACTTATAGATAGAAATAATTATTTATTTATTTATGTATTTTATTTTACATTTGTTGACCGGGATAGTCCGACTGGATGCATGTCCATTTTCAGCGGAGGCCCGGGGAGAAAAGCTCCAAGGGTAAGCAGATACAGCATTACATAATACCGGCGTTACATAATACAGACTATTTACAGAGATTACATAAGTAAGCAAGTTAAACAAGCTCCACAGGTTAGAGTTAATCCCGAGCGTAAGTCAGGATTAAATTTAATTACACAGTAAGATGGTTAACAGATTTTTACACATTCTAGAGAGTGTTAGCCAGGCTTGATACAGTGACATAGCCAGTTAAGTGCCAAATGTTGTTTGAGTCTAGTTTTAAATTGAACTAAGGTGGAAAGTAAGGTACTATCAGCTGGAAGAGAGTTCCAGGATCTACTTACAGAGTTAGCAAAGAGAGAGTCACTGGCTGTGTTATTAATTTTGCTAGTCTGAATTAGTAGTTTGTTAATGGATCAAAGCGGTCTAGAATTGTTATAGGGGGTGATAATATTTTTAAGTGCAGGAGTATTGTCTGGATTATAGAGGATTTTATAGGCCATAATCAGTTGGTTATACTGGATTAGGCTGGGTAGTTCAAGCCACCCAAGCTGGTTTAGATTGATGCAATGATGTGTCCTAAATGGCCTTAGGAAAATTAGGGAAAACCCTCCATATTGGATACTTTTACTGGTGCTGTTATCTCAAAATAACTTCAGAATTTAGAATGGATGGAACAAAAGTTTGAGAACAAATTAGAGGTGTTCCCCCAAATTCAGGCGGGGACGAGAGGTAAGTGTGGGCTTGTGAATTGGACCTTTATGGTTTATGACAAAGTGAATTAATTTTTAGTTTCAATAAATAAATTAAATATATCAATACATACATACATGTGTACACACACACACACACACACACACACACACACACACACACACACACACAAAATTAAATATTTATTAGCAAGGCTTCAGTAACAAGATGCATGAGGGTTACTAAAGACATTTAGAACCTTCAGAGAAACTCAGCTGTGAATCCCCCCCACCTCTGACTGCCTTTTTGTGTTGCGTTGCAACTGGTGGTGATGGTAGATGCAAGCTCAAATGCTGATCTAACAGCTTGTCTTTGTATTGTACAGAGACCAGTTTGCACACATTTAAATATCTCCAACTTGTGAATGTTCTTCTTTGTCATTTAATGAGATTGTTTACTACAGCTGTGGCCTATGCTGAGACACATTTGGGTATGAGGATGATTTGTGATGAAATGATTTTGATGCATTATGAAGTACATCTGACCTAAGTAATACATTTTTTTGTTTGTTGTATCGTACCAGACAGTACATAACATACACAGACTCCCATTAGTAGTTTTTCCTGCTGGAAAATATAATCTTCAAAGATCAAACAAAAACATCTGCAGTTTAAATAATTACAATAAATTAGTGATAAAATAAAAACATTGGTTAAGAATCAGTACAGGTTATATGACAGTCATTTAATATTTACAGACATTTAGACTGTTTGTAGAGAAATTATAGGTAAGTTAGTCTATTACAAACAGGAATTGCAATATGAAGTGAGGGAAAAAACAGGGTTATGGTATATTTAGAGAGAAAGTCATGGAACAGAATTTGATGGAAGTAAGGAAGTAAGTGAAGAAGGGAGAGTAAAGAGGTACAAGGATTGAAATTTTGTCCTAAATTCTTATAGTTATCCACATTGGTTTTAAAGGTTGCAAGGTAAATACTTTTTGCTTGATATGTTAAGTCATTCTATTTTACAAATGTGGAATGCACTGGGTAAGGCCATCTGGAATCGTTGATGTGATAGTGCAGGTTCACAACTAGTTTCATTGTGATGAAGGTGTTCTTAGAGTGCTAGGTCATTCATAGCATGAGAACTGTAGTGGGCATGACCCTGTCAGGGATTAGTAGGATGCTTTGTAGAGGAACATATTTTTGACTCTATCAGAATATCTGGGGGTACTGAAACCAGAGATTTTTTTTGTTGAGGAAACATTAAAGGGCTTTCTTTTAACAAATCCAAAACTGATGGGGCTCCACATTTAAGAGATTTTTCAACATCCAGATTGAGGAGGTCTGCACACAGACAGGCTGCCTTAGTCTATCCCTCTCTGCTGACTGTCGTTGCTATTTTAACATATGTTGCTCCTGTAGTCTGCACTGTTGGTAAGAAAAAGATCCCTAGGTACCTCAGTTCTGATACTAGTGGTAGTGGGTTGCTGTCTGTAGCACTAATAACTAGACAGGGGGAGTGCTCTGTGGTACTCCACTGGTGTCAGAACTGGAGATATAGCCACTCACCTGAAATTTATATATGACCAGTGTAGCAGTAAGATTTGAAATCTGCACAAAGAAAGGCAGGGAGGGCCTCAAAGTAAATTTACTAATATGGATAAAGGACTAAAGGATTGCTAAATAGTTTCAGCTGAATTAGAGAAGATCATATTAAGCTCCCAAATGCCTCAGTTATATGCATTATGCAAGTGCTACATACATGCACAAAATAATTAGTAGCCCCCCCCCACCCCCCAAAAAAATTCACTGCATGGAGTATAGAAAACAGTGAGTTTTCAGTACATAATTTTACTGTGCCAGCATCATAGACACAGGTTTGCTATCTAATGTTTTACAGTCCTTCAAAATGTGTGGAGATGATGAAAATGTCATGTAAAATACAAAAACAACATGTCACTAGGCTAATGTTCCTCAAAGAGATTGTAAAACAAACGTAAGTTAACATAATAATGTCTTGTAGAAATTGGGAGGAAATTAAAAAGTGTACACAATGAAATAATCAAAAATTATCTTCAACTGTTTTACGAAATTTAATTTGAAATTTTTTACATAAATCTTTCTGCTACTGCCTAACAAATGATTCTGCAGGCAGAGGGGAAGACGTTTGAAATAGCACTCCCTTCCTTTCTATTGTGAGCTGTCAGTTGCAGTGACAGGTTTCACACCTCAGCAGTAGTGTGGGAGGAGGGGACTGTCAATTCATGCTGGACTACAAAAGAACACTTGGAACAAAGGCATCCAATTTAGCTACAACTCTGTTTGCTGCTAGATAACTTCAAATTATACTGTAAAGCAAGCTCTGGTCTAAACATAAATGAGGGTGATTAGCAACAGAAAAGAAGCAGGCCTAACACAGATGGAATACAAACTGACAGTGAGTCACAGATTTCCCATTATATGGCAATGGCACGGGAATTCACAGTTACTTCCTTATGTCTGGCATGAGTCACAGAAAGGAGACTTGAAATGCTTTATGGGAAAGAGAAAGGCTTGAAGGAGAAGTAGATCACGTTGATATAGCAAGCCCCATCGGTAGCCATGTTGTGGTAAACAGGCTAAAATTACAAATAAAGCACAGAGTCAATTTTAGGTGTTAAAATAGGTCTGGAAACAAAGATAGACTGAAAAAAACATATTTTTTTAGTTCTAGCCCGGAGTTTTCCTTTAAGTACAGGGGCTATCGAAATGTGGTCATTCATCCCAGGAAATGTGTTTGCTTGAAGGGTGATCTGCCACCATAGCTCCCTGTATTCTAAAGTCTCCTCCCATAAAGCACCCCCGCCATCAGTTTTTACACTTTCAATAACAAAAAACTTGTACTGTGCATTACTATTTTGCTTATGCCTGTATAAAGCATTAGTCTCCTTATTGGTTTGAATGTCGTAAATGTGCTCGTAAATCTTTTTCCTGAGCTTACGTTCAAGTCTTACTTTACTACCAAAATGGCTGTCAGGACAGACATAATGCCAAGTACACTAATCCACTAGAATCACACTTAGTATATTCTTTGCCCATAACCATAGTATTTTTACTTTCTAGGTGGATGCTCTCTTTGTTAATGATATAATTACACTGGGCACAATGGTTACATTTGTAAGTTCCTTTTCTTTTTTCTTGTCACCCTATTCTGAGTTTCTTCACTTTCCAACAAATTTTTCAAACTAGATGTTGTAACAAACGAAAACGTAGTTTGTGTTTTTTAACAGCATTAATGTGTGTTGCGTTCTGCTTATTAAACTTGTGAATCAGCACCTCTGCGTTGAGTCTCCGTTCCATACTGGTGGTACCTTTGGACTTTACAAGTGATTTCTGGTGCCTTGGTGTGTACTTGTCAGTTTTTTTTATGTCATTGTTCCCCTTTTTTCAGCTTTCATTAGGCCAGTCATTGAGTACAATTGCCCCCTTTGGTATGCATCTGTCCAGACACATGGAATAACTGGAATGTCCACAGTGATACCTCACTAAATGGGTACAAGCCTTTAACAATATGTTCTACATAGACCAACTCAAAGCTTTGTCATTATACTTGGTATCCTACAGACTGCTAAGATGAGACCTGTGTCTGATATACAAGGCATACTCAGATCCAATACTGATAGACCTAGACCTAGTGCACATCAGCAAGTCAAACTGCATCAGAAATACTCAGTCTAGGGATATAAACCTCTTCTACAACATCAACAGAACAGTTTGGAGGGACAGGTATACCTCACAGAGGATATCACTGTTCTAGAACAAACTTCCCATCCATGTTAAACAAAGTTCATCCCTGTCCAGATTCAAGTACAACTTGGATCCATGAATGGGTAAGAGCAAATTCACCCCAGGACTGCCCTCTATACTATTAATGGACAGAGGCAGCAGCTAAAATCTTTATCACATCCCATGCATGGGTCCCCTCAGTTTCTCTACGGTATTGATCCCAGCTATTCTCCCTAAAGGTAATACATGATTATTGACCATGAAATGGGTAAGGCCACTCTAACACCAAATGGTATAGGTCAATTCAAGCACTAAATTGGAAACTGGCTAGGCTTAAAATGGACTGCAAGGGCAGATAGCCTAGTACTCATCTATGCAACTTTGAACCTATGAAACTGGAGAAGAAATATTTCTAAGTATTGCCAGGAATTTCTAAAGAAGCAGGCCCACTTTTACCAGGAAAACATCCTTATACATTAGGCATACCATTCTGCCGAAGCAGAGTGGCATTTCCTCTCCTTTCTCCAAGGACTGAAAAAAGTGGCTCTCCTTTGCTCACTAAGGGCAATCCAACAGCCACAGAGGATGTGTCTAACCCCTGGTCCATGATGGTTTTAGGGAGTACAACAGAGGAAGCCAGGGAAAAATATAAATGGTCTGAGGAACCAGTAATGGTCATCATAGTCATCCATCTGCAGCTCAGGCACTTTAGCTACCTGCTATCTTAGCAAACATTGCTTAGTATTTTTCCTCTTTTTGTGGCTAGAAGAAAGAAGAATGAAAAAAGTGGTAGGTTGTTCCACAGTTAACCTGAAAAAGATGACTGTCTGATTCCCAGGGAAGCCTGGCAGCAGTAGTCAGTAAAACTGGTAAAAAAAGTAACTTTTCCCCCATAAAAACACAACAAAAAGCACTTTAAACAGATACCCCAAGAAGTAAAATAATACTTTTATTACAAAAAAGTAGTTTTAAATTTGCTTTAACAACTTTTTACCACAAAAGTAAAAAAAAGTGACACTCCCATTTAAAAGTAAATAAAAGTCATGTGACAGGCAAGAAAAACACAGCTTTAAAATTAATATTTTACAGAAAACATAATTTCTGTCAGAAAAAGTAAAGTGAAAGTTTTTTTCCTTAAAGTGAACTTATCTGCTCAGCAATGGAACTGCATTAGCTGAATGTCGATCCTCAAAAGCACACAAGATGAGTGCACTTTGGCAGCAGGGAAGCTCTGAAGGGCTTGCTGCTTAAACCTATTTTTTTAGTCAGCTCAGCCAAAAGTGATAATGATTTGGGGATGCAAAGGGTGCCCTAAAACTTTTGTCGCTAGTCAGCTATTACATACATAGGAGGATACATCCCAATTAGCTAAGACTACTCCAGCAATAATCCAAATGATGAACATCTGACTTTATTAGGACCAGTGTATTGAAAGACAGAAAAACAATAAATTACGGTACAAAGCACAGTAGAAAAGATACTCACAATACTATTTTGGACATTTCTGTCACATCTCTGCTTTCCAAATCTTTAGATTTTTAGGGTAATGACATCATAAGTCATCATAATTGTGACTGCACTGCTAACTGGCATAAGGGGGTCAGTCACACAGGTCAGCTACTCTGTCAGGTTATATCAAGCAACCATATTATGGAATGGGCTTGAATAAGGTCCTGAAATGGCAGTGCAGAAATATAGCATTGTTTCACTGTCCTTGACGCATGAAAATGGTGCTCTCCATGGGACACTAGCATCAGCAGCCATTGCCACTAAGAGACAGTGAACCCATATGGCAGCCCGTGCTTCATGATTTACGTGTGACTTTGAATCTCAGGCAACACACTTACCATCACTATATAGGATGACATGCATACACACAAAGCCTGCCTGCAAAAGTGGGCATGCAAAATATGCCAGCGGTATGCAAAGGAATGTATCTACACCTAATTTTACTTATGTGCCTCTGTTGTAAAATACAGCAATTCAAACACACTGGAAGAATCTAATCCCAAAAACAGAAGTGTCAAGGGAGTGGCACTCCATCAGTGATCCACCTTCAGGTCACAGTCTTCCAGAAACACCACATCAGCATGCCAGGGGCCTGAAGTCCTGCTACATCCAGAAATCGCAATACTCACAATGCATGGGCATGTAGCAGCTCGCTACCCACTTGAATGATGAAATCATTTATGACATTGATGCAAACCATCTCTGTGACCAATGCTTTCATCTCCACTGATGGTTAACTCCCAACCCCAGGCTGTGTAGACTGTCATGTATCCTTGAGTCCCTAGGCAGCTGTGCAAATTATGACAGTTCTGATTCTCACTACCCTCTCTCCTCTGTGTGTGCATGTGGATGTCTGATGCACAGTGTGACTCATCATGCACTTCCTTGCACAGGCTTTAGATAAAACTGAGTGAGTCATTTTATTTTTTTATGACACTGCACTGCCATTGTGTGCATGCGAGGAACAAAAAGGTGGGCTATATGTTGCCGCTTTACCTGCACTGCCACATACTGTGCATAACATTGTGTAGGAGGATGTGATGGCTGCTAGTTAGTGTCTGTCTGCATAACTGTCATCACTGCTGCTGGATGTTGCACTGCTGCACTGGAAACTGCAACAGGATATGCTGTTCTGGGTGTTCCTGTTTTGGGACCAATGATTATAGTGCCCACTTCCTCATAATCATACTGTTAAGCAAGCAGCATGCTACAAACATCCTGCAAGCTAGGGCATTTTGCAGTACCCCTCCATGAATCTATGCAATATAATGGGGCTTTCAGCATGCCAAATACTCACTCCAGTGTTCTTGGTTGGTACATGGGCAGTGTTATACTGGGGCTTAGGCACTCTTTGTGCATACTATACAGGCATCATCATTCACGGTTCCAGGGAGGATATTTTGCATTAACTACATTTGGGAAACACACTGAGGGTGGCAGACATGCTGTCTGTGCACCTGTGCCTAACCTTACCCAGAAGGTGGCTCTGTGGAATATCCCTGTGTAGGAAGTGATGACACAGAAGACTTCTGCACAATACGATGGAATTATGGGCAGAACAAGGGTACTCTGTGGACACTTTGATTATGATCCCCTGTGCACTGCAAACTACGTGGCAGTTGATGAAATGGTAGCTCTTCCTGTTGATATAACTCTGTTCCTTGATACCAGATCGGACCCTTAAAGCCACATGTGTGCAACCTAAGGCTCCCAGCACTTTAGACATGCTGTCAGGTAATGTCACAGAAGGAAGGCACAGTATTGACTCTGTCCCTTTAGTGTGGGGGAAACATATGTTATCTTCCAAACTAAACACAAAAAACCATGATCCTCTCCAGCAGTGCTAGAAAGACACGGACACGATATCGTGACCGTGTCTTTCTAGCACTGTTGGAGAGGATCGTAGTTTTTTTGTGTTTAGTTCATTTGCCGTTTGAAGTTTTCGTCTTGTCAATATGTTATCTTCCCATGTGTCTACAGCTTCTCAAGGAATGCTTTGAGTACTCCACAAACTAGAACCTATGTTACATCCAATACGTCCCCAGTATGTCATTGGAAGGTCTCTGTAGCTAGAATGGTAACAGCTACACTTATCTCAGTATCCATTGGAACAGGAAGGCCACACATTCCTCCAGCTCCAGTTTGGGGACCACATAGTCAACCAGTGCCCATATAATGATTCACTGCGTACAAAGGCAGTCTTAAAACTGCTGGTCTATAAGCTGGAGTGATATAGGCTGTGTTACTAACATTTCTGCCAGCACCACTTGTCACTGTGTCATGCTCACAGGTGGACGTGAGCAGTGCCTATATATACTAACTGCTGTAAAGCTATAGCTGATGCTGCTGCTTGAATCACTTTCGTCAGATGAAATTATGAACTTTTCAGCACACTTTTGTGCTTTTATATTCAGACGTAACTGCTCCTATGACTTCATGCCTGATAACTGTGAATCACAACCTGCTTTCAGTAGTCCTTATTTGCATCACTACTCTCATTAGACTCTTTCTTCATCTACATATCATTATATGCTCATTTGCTTACCTATCTTTCAGCACCTTTTAAGTCATGCACTATAGCTCTACCAGGTTCTAAGCACTGTTTCCTAGGTTAATGTTTTTGATATCTGAGTAACACTGTAGTATATCTACAGGTAGCTGAAGTAAAATTCCTCGAGTGTCAATCGTCAAAAGCACAAGATGCCAATGAACACAACACTGATCTCTATTTTCCATAGGAAATCACTGCCAGTGGAATTTCTAAATGTCCACCAGCAGCAGTGATTCCCTTCTTTCAGGAGATCTCGTCCATCTTTAAACTGGTGTTAACAGTGAGGTAGTTGATAGAGAGGGAGACATATACACACACAAACACATACCAGTATGGGGGACTGGGCATGTACAGGTCTTGATCCCCACACTGGGTGGAGCAGGGAGCTCCCCCTGCAAAACAACACAAACTTTTATTTTATTTATTTATTTAACATTTATTTACCGGGAAAGTATGGCTTGGAACAAAGTCAATTTTCAGTGGAGGCCTGGGGAAAAATGCTCCAAATGCATGTCAATGTTCTCAGCATTTCTGATGAGCAGGGTTTTACCATTCAACATCTGCCAGTAAGTGGATGTTTATGCTCCACATCACCAAGGTACGTACATATCACAAAGGCAAGTGTATGTGGAAACATGGTCATGTTGTAACATTATCCCACTAAACAAATAAGTCAGTGATTCTTTGTACAGCCTGATCAAATTGGGCTGTGCATCTCTGGATTACTAAAATATCCTGAAAACAAATGGATGCTTTTTTGGGTGTATATTCCAGCATATTCTTCAGCCAGTCTTATTATCTCTGTGGTTCACTATCCAGTGAAACTGTGAAAGCTAAAACGTTTCTTGATGTAATTTTAGATCAATCTGCTTAAGTCTGGCCTCCCTATCAAGTTCCTCATTACAAAAATCAGTCAGAAGCTTGCAGTGACCTACAGGGCTAGTGCTTTTACAAGCAACTACATAAAACCAGCTACAGTTCCTGCCTTCCTACTGCCCAGCCTTTTTACATGGTTCTTATTAGCAAATTAATCTTTTCAAATCTCACTTATACTTGAGCAAGCCTATAACATGGGCGGCTCACTTTGTTTTTTGTATACCTTCCTTCTATCCCCACTATGAAGCCTTAAGCCACTTTACATGGTTGAGCTAGAATTACCAAATTATGTGAAGCTCACCCCTGTGACAATGGTCCATAGTTTATTTTACTCCTGTAAATTCTCAGCATTATATAAGACATGAACTTGATACACCACCTCAAAGACTCTACTTCAATGGTACTTCATTAATAGAAAAGAAATGGGCAAGAAAGATCAACATAAGGCATCGATAAAGCCAAAAAAATAAATAAATCCCCTCAAAATGTATGGATACTTGCCACAAAAAAGCCTCAAACTACCATATCTCACGTAGATGGTAATTGGCTTCAAAACTAAAAGAGAAATTGGAGCATGATAAACAAGCTCACCTTCAGCCGCACACTACAGATGATTAACTGGACACCCCTAAAGATAGTTCTAGAAAATGCCATTAGTCACTTCAGTTCCATGTCCCTCAGTATTTTATTTAGTATAGTATTTCTAAATAAAAGGAAAGTCAGGTCCCATTAACCTCACCTGTGTTATCAGAGTGTTACATTTATGAAAACCAACAGATAACTTTTGGTCTTTTATCATTCTAAACTTTAGTCTGATCATGATTTTATAACTCTGTAAAACCAGA
Organism: Protopterus annectens; assembly: GCF_019279795.1. Lineage (NCBI taxonomy): Eukaryota > Metazoa > Chordata > Ceratodontiformes > Protopteridae > Protopterus > Protopterus annectens. The sequence continues at coordinate 166,623,300 of NC_056731.1, read as the reverse complement.
CAACGAATGCCATCTAGACTTGCAAAAAGGCCTTTTCTTAGCTCAAAAGCACCTTTATGTCAATAACCAAAATATATGTGGAATAGCATTGATCACCTATTGAAACTTGGGATAGCCAGCATAAGTGGCAAAGAGGAATGAAGCCCTAAGACCCTGGTGACCGAACTTTGTTTAGTAGTTCAAACTTAGACCACATCACAGCCAGCAACCACTGAGGAATGTACAATACAAAAATCATACCTCAGACTAATCCAAATGCCAAGGACTAAGGAACCAAATCGAATGTATAAAAATAAATTTTTATTAATAAAACTAATTAAAATGAAGCACTTTCATCTGTTCTAATGACGGGCATCTTCAGAATACAAAGACAATAAAAACACAGGCAAAAAACGTCTGCTTACATACAAACAGGGAACTATGCAACCTTGTAAAAGTCCGCCAAAAATTTTAGAGCGAGAGCAACACAAAAACTGAACTAACTCAAAGTTTTGAAGCTCTGTATCTTAATTCACTTGTTAGTGATACAGCTTCATTGACACCTGGTGGGGAGATGGCATTTAACCTTAATTGCCATTTCAACTCCTTCCAGTCACCACTGTACTGATCCACCTCGATCTTTTCAAGCACAGAGAATCTGAATTTTACAAAGTGTTCACATTCTGTGACATGCTTGACAGGGCACTTTTACTGTCATTTTTACTAATAATGTACAGGTGCTGACACACCCATTTATTCAAAGAATTATTCATCTTACCAACGGAAAAAGCAGTGCATGAAGTACATTTCACAAGTCGGACTACTTTGGAACTATAACAGTAGTATCTACCTGCTTTATGCCAGTTCCTAATTTTATCCCATAATAGTCCTTCCTCCTCCATAAAATAGCACTCCTTACAGCAAGCACACTTATTGGTTTTGTGGTCTCCACCACTATAATTCTTGTTGATAGCACCCCCCTCCAAGATGTTCTTTATATTAGGTCTCTTCTTGTAAATATATGTTGGCAGTTGGTCAAACTTCTCAGAGCTGAGTGGCCTAGTGGGCTAATGCACTATTAAAGTCTGTTGTAACACGATGAAGGAACCAGTTCTTAAAAATAATATTCCTTATATCTATAGTGTCCATAGAATAATGTATATTCTATTTAGTTCCTTAGTCCTTGTCTGCACATTCCCTCAATTTCAGCTATTACTTGCACAAAAAATGATTGACTTCATCCTTTTCTGCTTCTGTTTTTGGTGCATATATCAGAATGATAGTCATGTTAGTGTAACTTACAGTTCTTGCAAGTTTCTTTTTTTTTAAGTGTGACACCACTTCTACATATTTCATATATACATGTTACATCTGTTTGTGTCACGAGTAATCAAGTCTGGGAACATAACCTGTCTGCTGGAGTGCTGGCTAGAAGACTAAAGACTATAGTGACCAAAGACCTGTTCTCCTTCCCCAAGGGAGAGCAATTGTGGCTGCAGTTCTCTCTTTAACCATGCCATCCTATGACCATTGTCTGCAAAGATGCAGAGAGCACTGAGCGGATGATAAGACAGAAAGAAAGACTTGCAGGTTAAGTGTTGGAGCTGTTCACATCTGTACACACAAGTCATGCCCATTATGCACTGCATCATGGTTATGGTGTGTGGTTCAACTACCCCACAATATGACTGCTGATAATAAATGAGCCAAAGAATAATTCCCATGGAAAAGGGGAAACTGCAGCATGAAGGATTATACCAAGATGAGCGTTACACCACAGTAAAATCACTGAAACCAAAATGAAGTCTTCACAATACACTGTTTACAAGTGTAAAAATGCACTGCATTCTACGTTGGGAAAACGAATATGAAGCTTAAAGAAAGGACCAGTAAGCAACATTCGGATATTCGCAACAATAAGGAAACCAATTCTTTATTTACACATATTCGTGACCATGAAGGACATAGTTTTATTTTTATGGTTATTTCTCTGCTGCAGCCGACTATAAGGGAAGGAGATTTAGTCAACCTGACAGAAAGAGAAGAAGTCAAATGGATAATGAGGCTGAGAGCTGACTGCTCCCCTGGTCTCAATGGATGTGTTCCTTTGAAACCCTTCCTTAAGAATTGGAGAGCTATTCAATATGCCTCTTCGTAGAGTTGGTTTGCCATTTTTGCTTACTAGGCTATTTGTTGTAGTAATCATGGGTTTGAGCTACTATGCTTTTTGCTAGACACGGGATTTAGACTGATCCTGTTCCAAAGAAAAAGAAAAGCAGAAGTATCGTACATTTGCATAAGGTGTGCAATTAATTCTCTTTTTATGAATGGACACTTCAAGAACGGATTAGTTGCAATAATATTTAGATATAGTTTTTTTTTTTTCATTTACTGCTTCTATAATTTTTTAATAAAGGAATTTTAACAAAGGATTAATAAAAGATTTTTAACTTTAAGGAAGTAGGATCCCAGCTATAGCCTGGAGGTGTGTACACTATGATTTTTTGATTGGCTATGACTCTATACCAATGAAAATGGAGAATACCTTTATGTTGAGTTAGCCTTATTGGATGTATATGGTTTTTAAACATTAGAACCCGGATGATTATTCATCGGATCTGAAAAAGGCTTTAATAGCTGAAAGCGCTTGTCCATCCATTCTCTACAAAGGGTTCTTTTTTATGCTTTTCTTGTTTTTCCTTGCATTTTTGCACTTGTAAACAGCGTATTGTGAAGACTTCATTTTGGTTTCAGTGATTTTACTGTGGTCCAACGCTCTTCTGCATTTTTCCTTCGTTGTTTTTTGCTGCGCATTCTTTAGCGGAGGTCACTTCTTTTTTAATATTTTGGATTATACCAAGACCTGATCAGGGCAATCCAAATATGTGTTAAAAACTCATACAAAGATCACAGAGAACCAATAAGCCACTGGGATATGAAACTGAGTGTTAGATTTGACATCTTATAAACACATAAGGAATGTCACAAATCTCTGAGTTTCAGAAATAACTAAATCTGAAATGAAGGAATATTCACTCAGAAAGAAAGAAAAAGAGAGAAGAAAGAGAATATTCATTCATTGCTGAAATTGGCTTTATTTTCTGCCCATTGCATGGGAACTGCAGCCAATTCCAGTGCTCAGTGGGTACAATACACAGACAATTAACCATGGATGGGATACCAGTCCCTCACAAGACAGATATACGGCCTCACACTAAACCCTTGTAACTAGCAACATGACTCTGGAACATGGAAGAAAATTAGATGAGCTGGCAAAATCTGTCAAAGACACAGAGAAGACATTGTCCACTGTATAAATGGTAATCCAGCCAAGAACAATTCAAGGAATCAAGCTTTGCAAGGCACCATAGCTTAGCAAAGCATTACTGTGATATCCACAAGTAAAAAAAAAACAGCTTTGTAGACAGCAGACACTGAAATCCAACTAAAAAAAATAAAGGATGCCAGAACAGCATGCAGGAAGAGGCGCAGAATTAAATTAGTAAAAAGAAAGTAAACATGGAAGGAATAACATACATTAAAGAAATGAAATTAACGGAATTACAAAACTAAAAATATACAGGAAAAAGGTCAGCAGAAGAAGATTGACAAAGCTGGAATCCTGAAGTGAAACTTTTAATTTTGTCTAAAGAATATGATGAGATCTTTCACAGTTAGGTGTGTACTACAGGAATAAAACATGTACTGATAGCTAATTCACAGCACAAGAAGTCCCAATCATATTACAGATACTGAAAACAGATACATTATGAGGCCACACAATATAAATCACAGGATTTCCAAAAAAAACTAAAAAAGAAATTGTACAGGTCAGTCACACAATTTTTGCAAGGTTATTTTATTTGTATTCTTATTTTTAATAAGCAGCTTTATTAGCTAAACTAAAAACAAAGTTCTATTTTTACTAACTCTGGTGCTTGGCTTTTGTAATTGTTTTATTACTCCCAGTGGTGAAGTTATTTATATTAAATCTCCTTTTCTAAATTCTCAGCTATGACATTAAAGTATTTAAAAGCCTTTAGAATTAACACAGAAATTTAGGAAGCATTTATTGAATAGAAATCTTAATAAAGTAAACTCTCAGTTAACCAGAACTCAAGCAACCAAAAAAAAATTGAAGAAATACAGTACAATTTTCATGTGAAACATACCTTATGTTTTTAGAGTTTTAGCGTTTTAAAAAGGAAGATAGGAATAAATTCCCTCTCTCCCCAACCTAAGAACAAGTCAAACCAAGCAAATAGTATAGGGTACAGTATTAGTCAGGCCTATTTTTAACAGTAACTCTCAAACAACCAGAAACTACAGTTATCCGGCATCTACCAGTCCCCATGGGTGCCAGTTAACTGAGAGTTTACTGTACAAGTTTCTACTGCAAATTATATTTATATTATTCAAAGATTCAATATTCAAAGAAACTTTATTGTCATTTAGAAAACACAAGTGCTACCTAAATGAAATTTCAAGTGTCAGCTCTTTTACAGGAAAAAAACATATACAAAAAGACAAGACATGATAGGTATAAAAAAATACAATAACTATAGTACATAAGTAAATGTCTGGTAACTGACGCACATGCTTGACATGACCTGTTTTCAGTGGAGGCTCAGGGAGAACATTTCCATAACAAACAGAAAAAAAAACATTTATTCATTACATAATTGCTGAGCTAGCATGATAATTAGGCAAACGAGATACCAGTTAAAATATTACTTAATTACATACAGACATGTATACAAAATAAACAACTTACATTATAAGCACATCTTACAATGAGGTAAAATACTACATATTACAAACCAGTTAGTAAATGTCAAAGCACCTTTCGATATTCGATAGTTCCAAAGTAGTAGCACGTAGTAGGTCCCAAAGTAGTAATTATTTAATCTTAGCAAGGTGGAAGGGATGGAAGCATTTGTGTATTAAGTGAAGTGGAGAGTTAGATAAGGGGTGAAAATGTAATTAGAAAACATGAAGAAGGAGAGAGGATTTGTATGTAAACAGAAAGCGTAGATAGGATAACAATCAGTCGATAAGAGCTGAGCATCAACACAATCGAGCATTTAGGAAATAAACATGGAGGTTTCTTTTAAAACTAAACCAAGCTTAATGTCTATTTCCTTAGGTAGACTGGGTTTGGTATCCCATATCTGGGAGATATAACTGGAGAAAGAACATACCCTGATGAGTTCTGGGATTTAGGCTGTTGATCCAGAACTTTATCTGTGCAACAGAGAGGTCTGCTGGCATTGTACCACTGCAGGAGAATGGATACTCAGAGAAGGACATTTAGCTAGGTGATACAGCATGGAATGAACATTTTTTTATCTGAAGAAGTTTGAAACTGATTGGAAATTCTATCCAGTTTATTTTTGAGAGTGCAAGGTTATGGGATCTGTTAGGCAAATTATCAGTGAATTTGACGATTTTATTGCAGTATTGGACAGGGACAGCGTATAGGACTGTAGGTAGGAAATAAGCATGCACAGCAGATTACAAGCTAGGCCAGACAATGAGAAATGGCTTGACTCTGTATACAGGTCCTAGCCTTTGGTGAGTTTTCTTTTTGAAACTAATTATATGAATATCAGACTTCAGCTCATCACCAAATATTTGATCAAGTAGCTTGGTGCTGGAAACCTGGTCAAGTTTAATGTTTTCAGCAGAGGATATAGTAAAACTACTGGAGTTTTGGGAACTGGTTTTAGAGGGGAAAAGTATTTTTTTATTTATCTATTATTTTTTTTTTAGCATTCAGAGTAAATGTTTGTCTCCTATCAACTATTCTGCTGCTGAGTAGGATTCTTGAGTAATGGTCTGTAGCAGTCCCAAGTAGGTGGCAGAGCAATGACTGTAGCATTATCTGCATATTGAATCTCTGTGAATGGAAGAGATGTGACAGCATAAAACTTCTTTATGTATATACTGATTAGTAAGAGTCCAAAAATGGATCCTTGGGGGCCGCCAATGCAGACTGGCAGAAAAGAGGAGCCAGTGTTCAAGTGCTTTGCCAACTTACGTCTTTGGTGTGATTACTTAGGTAGCTCTTGAACAATGAGAATGTCATGTAAGAAAAGTTAAGTTTTGCAAGAGTCTGAATCAGTTTTGGGTATGGAACAGTATCAAATGCCTTGGAGAGGTCCAAGAAAATGGCTGAGCTGGGTTTGCCAGCATTAAGATGTTGGTCGACATTACCCAATGATAACAGTATACCAGTAGTGGTGCTGTGATGGTAATACTGCAATACAGTATGCACACAGGATTCAGAGATTTTTTGCAGCTTATTTTTCTGTATCTTATGTACATTACATCTTACATTTAGCTTGGTGTTTATGAAAGACATGTTGTATTAAATGATAGCCATTTAAAATGTCAGCACCCACTACAGCCAGTCTTAAAACATGGAGAATGAATGGCGAAAAAGGGACTTATATGTATTAAGTCCAAGACTCCCTTTTTTGCAAAGTATGGCAACCTCAGAGTTAGTATACATACAATATGTTCAGGAGGTTGTGGGGCTTGCACCCCCCCCCACACACACACATACACATCAGGGGTGTAGGTGGCTTGCCCCCCATATCAGGGAGCAGGGGGCTTGCCCCCCTACAAAGAAGAATTTTAAAGGAAAAGATCAGTGATCGAGATTTCTTCTTCTCCTGCAGTTTTGGTCTTTTTTCTGCATTGCTGGTACTCAGCATTTCAAGTAGTGATATTTCAGTAGGGTGACACATTAAATCAATCTATATTAACAGTGTTAGTTATTTTTCTTTGTCTGTTTAAATATATTTACTCATCAAAATGTGTTTTTGATTTTTGATCTTATTTACTTATCTAACTAATTATTCCTGTGTCAAAATTTTTATTGTAATACACTTTCTAACATTTTTTTCTGCAACCAAAATTTGCAACACATGGAAATGACCCGAGAACCACACTGTAATTATGAAGGTAAAATGGGTAAGACTGAAGATGAAACTTGACTTTTTCTCCTTTGATAAGACAAAAAAGACTCACACACTGTGAAAGTTTTTTTTTCCCCTGAAACCAGTTTCTTTCATTTGTGTTCTTGTCTTAAAAATTAAACATGAAATTCGGTATGTCAGTCTTGTGTCTGGAGTAAATATAATCCTTCCCTAAAGGAATGATACTGTATGAAAGAAATTGTAGTTCTCTGCTGTACAGCATACCACAGTTATTTTGCTTTATTATACATAGTACCATAATTTCTGTAATGCTTATTTGACTCCTTCTAAAAAGACAACTCACAGTTTTTAGTTTTTCTTGTACAAGATCATGAGACGTGACTATAATTCCTGCTGACTATATGAAGTTAAGTACCAGACCCACTCCCAGAAAACATGGAGGAACAGGCTTCACACCACTGGCTAAGCCATTTAAGCTCCACTGTAGGAGAACAGATGTAAATGTAATATTAAGGAAAGGGACTGTATCTCAATTTGAATCTCGCAACATCAAAGAATAATGGCAATCCTTAGGAAAATTTGAACGAACTGTAGAAATGTTTTTAGAAACAGATCTGACAGTTCAGTTATTTCTTTATTTTCTGACTAGACCACAAGCAGCAGAAGATGCGGCTTGCTTCAGTCCTTAGAAGGACTTCAGGGCAGGATTACACATGAGTTTTAAGAAACACTTCAGAACAGGATTACACACAACACAGTAATGTACAAACTGAGCAAACACAGAGCTATAGTTTCGGTCAGGTACATGACAAATAAATTTCTGTTGTGCCTCCCCAAAAGAAGGAACAAGCTGCAGCCCTACTGGCTGGCAATAAGTGCCCTGTGTCTGGTCCAGGCATCACTAAAAGTCAAACTGTTCTCCTGTGATCTCCTTTGAAAAGAAGAATTTAGTAATGGGAGTAGATCAGTATTAAGTAAAATGATTCCCCACACCCAGCTTCCTTATTCTCCCTTGAGCACAGAGAGCTTAGTGATTCAATGCATCCTAGCAATGTCTGTCTTGCTCAAGTGTGCTCCAAAACTACTTACAGTCTCCCAATCAGTGCCATTGGCAACACTGGCTACCATGGTAGACCAAAACATCACAACTAAAAGGACAGCAGCTGTATAACACTAAGGTAACTAGCCACAGCTGACATCCTATTGACCTGGATAAGTTTCCAACACCAAATCAGTGGTGTTGCACATTGGTTACTTATTTATGCTCCAGAGTTTACACTCATACAACCTTAAGACTGCAAAGGAAAACATCTCAACAGGCACTAAATGTTACAGGTCAATAACACGCAGGTAAGCCAAAATAAGTAGAAATATATAAAATTGCATATTCAAGTTGATTGTAGTAATACATAAATAACATGTATGCTAATTCATTACACAGTTAATATGAAATAGTTGCATTGTAGTTAATAAATTACAGACTGTGTTCTGTGTATAGACTGGAGGGACTAGGTACTCTGAACAAAGCATGACAGAGAACTTTGATCTTCTGTGTGAAGCAAATGTGTATATGAAAGGAAGGATATAGAATTTAATAGCAGGGAAAATTAAAAAAATAAAGTGGGGCTGTATGACAAGTTGGATAAAGTTCAAGAAAGCAGGAGTGGAGGAATAGGTGGGTGTGGAGGATGAAGGATTTTGAACACTATCATTTGATGGTTACATGAAGCGGTTTGAGAAAACTGGGACTTAATCCAATGGTTAAGATTAGAGTGGGTTATACTATAAGAAGCAATTACATTATGCTGCATCAAATGGGTGTTTTTATTTCAAAGTAGTATGTAATTCAAATTATGAGCTGATGTTTTTGATGGAAGGGGAATATGAGGAATTCCCAAAGACTGGGAGCTAGAAAGGAAAAACAAGGGCAGATTTTAGGTTATAGCGTATTATTCTAAAGCAGAGCTTGCCTATCAGTACAGGAAATGTATCTAACGTAAGCATCTTAAACAGGAGGGCGCTTAAAGTACACTGGTCACTTTCTGAAACAAAAGTAAATAATAAAACCCTTGACATTACGTATGACCTCCTTACAAAATATAACACCAATTATACAGTTTTTGATGCACAAAATATGTTGTTTTTTCATTTTATTTTGTTAATAAAGGTTGTCCCCTGAAATATTTCTTGGAGATGAATACCCTTGCCATGACATTATGAAGAACCCACAATGCCTCACTACCTAAATTAATGTATAGTTTACTGTAAGTTGTCAACTAGGTCTTGTAGGTGGAACACCTTATACTTAAAAATAAAAGATATGATAAGGCTGTAGAGAATCCACAATGAAGGTAAAAAGCTGTTCTTCTAAAGAAGAAAGTTATTTTGCTTACACAAAATGTTTTGCAGCAGCATATAAATCACCCTCTAATACCTACTATATCATTTTGTGGGTGTGGTTATAACAAAAAACCTGAGTAAAAAGTTAAGCTAAAATATCAAACAAAACACCATTATCTTCAGTTTTTGAAAAAACTCTTGGAATTTCAGCATAATGGATATAACTGGTAATTAAACTGATTATAAAACAAAGATGTTTCAGAGAATAAGCAGTATACTTTAAGAGGAAATCTGAACTTTGCTGTACTGAAAGACATTTAGCTTTTGGTAAAACAAAGCAGTCATGCTCATGATGGGAGACTAGGAAATTAATCGGCATATGCTGCTTATTTGTAGGAAGGTATGATTTGCTTGTGTCTATAATATACGCTCAAAGAGACTTTTCTTCAAACATATAATCATCAACACCTAAAGAGCGAACGGCCACATCCTCACATTTTTTCCTCAGGGAAAAAAATTCAGTTGTTTGTTATCGGGAATTGCCCTTTTCCGCAATGTAGAGCAATGTAGAGCAATCTCAGAGTTGGTATATTTAGAGGGGTGTGAGGGCGAAGCCCCCCACTTGATTAAGGTTTTGAAGTTTGTGTTTTTTTGTGTACGGCCCTGGAAAAATTCATGGACGTGGCCGTTCGTGCTTTAGAGCATTCGCTCTTTAGTTGTTGATGATTATATGTTTGAAGAAAAGTCTCTTCGAGCATATAATATAGACCCAATTTTCTTAGAGGTAGCTACTATTTTGCGGAGGCCTGTACTCATGTTGTGCCAATACTATACCTTTGCCTACTGCAGCTCTTCCTACTAGTGAGAATAAGTGGGATAACAATCTGGCCCGAAATAACTTTTTGCTGATTTTAAATTGCTTATTTTGTGTGGAGGTTAAAGTAAAAAGGAAAGCTCCATCCCAAAACTCTAGAATATGTTTTTCCCATTATCTCTTGATATTCTATGTCATGCTAATACATCAGAATCAGTGTGTTTCATACTATATTTTAATTTCTTTTACACCAAAATATAGCCATGAGAGACTTCCAAGATGGTAGCACACTGATCAACAGCTTAATTTCAGCTCTACCAGAGTGAAAAAAAAAAAACAGAAGTAAGGGTTAGTAACTTTGCTAGCTTAAGTAAAATTCAATTACTGTCGAAGTACTCTGCCTGGATGTCTGCAAAGAAATTCAAAGAACTTGAAAGAAAATCAGTTAGAAAAGATGGAGAAATTACTAACTGGGAAGAATCTTACAGCTGTTAATCACAAATTAGTTCAAGCTCTGGTTTTGGTACCAAAAATGGCTTCCAGTAATTTAGAGTAAAAAATAAATCAAATGCTCTTAGAATTGATTAAATAAATGAAGCACTGATTTAGTACATCAAGTCAAATAATAAAAGGTTGGAAAAAAATAGAAGAAACTTTGAATAGTTATACGGATGAACTGGTAAAACTACAAAAATCAGAGGCTGAAATGAAAAATAGGTTGGCTGAGTATGACACTTCTGAAGACGAACTGTTTCAGAAATGGTAGAGTTAGAGAAGAGCACATACAGAAAACATGTTATTTTGTGCTGTAGCTGAGAAACTGGAAGGAACAGAATGTATTAATTTTATGGAGGCACAAATAAGCAGCTGGACTGGTAGTCCACAACTAGATGTGTTAACTGAAAAAGCACATTGACTGTATGCTCCAAACCTGGCCATGAGAAAGCAGCAAAGGGCTGCATTAGTAAAGATGCATTCATAACAGCAAAAAGAGTTTATCCTGACAAAATCTGGCAAAAGGATAAAGTTTTAAAAATTGGACACAATACAGTATTTGCAGAAAATGATTACTCACTGTACACCTGACAGAAAAGAAACAAATTTTTCTCAGCAATAAGGGAATGTTGACAGGCAGATGTGAGATTTAAGCTGCTGTATCCAGCTGTTTTCAGAACATTTTTTGTTGCAGAACAGTAAGGTGGAGATAAAAAAAATGTATCTAATGAAAAGTGAGCCATCAAACAGAAGGGGACTCTGCGTCTCATTCTTCTACTGATAAAGCTCAAAGAGAATTTTTTCCAATGCTCCAAAGGAAAATGTTTGACAGATAGAAAAAAAAAGCACAGGGATTGACTAGAAGAACGACAAGTACCATGAACTTGAACCAGAGTCTGGTGTTGGGAGATGAAGATGAACAAGAAGAAGAAGATCAGCAACACTGAAATTAGTAAATAAATGTGTGATTATAAAGCATCAACCATATTTGTGAAATATGGATTTGTAAGAAAAAGAGGCTGAGAAAGACTGGACTTTTGTTGACTCTGTTAAACATGTGGGTGGACTGTAAAGTATATACCCCACTTTATGTCATTAATGTTTGGAAGGACAATAAAAGGGGAAAAAGGTAACTAAGTAAAATAATTGTTCTTTGTAGTACTTGTATAAAACATTTCATGATATAAGCTGCATGTCACATAGTAAAGCAGATTTGGGTACTATGTAGTCAGGAGTACCTTAAATGTGTGGGCGAGAATGAGTCTTTTCAGTGTTTGTTCTACATGATAAAATATTAAACTAAACAGGTACTTTTTTAACTTTCCGAAATATGCACATTACAATGTAAAAAAAAAAAAAAAGAAGAAAGACTGCATAAAAGCAAGTTTAAGTCAATATGATGTAATCTTGGGCTGATGGGTGGGGGTGGGGTGTAAAATAGCACTGATTATATCATATGTAAAGTTGAGATTTTTTGCTACTATTTTTGCATAGCTGAATGTCTGGAATAATGCTCTTAACTTAATCTATAAGCAAGTGTTTTCTGTAAGCAAGTAGGCTTGAAAACTAAGACTAAATGATGAATGCCATGAGAAGTATATGCAGTGATATTAGCTTGTTTTTTTTTTTCATTTAGCAAATGTTCAGTGGGTTAAGAAGTTTGCAGATGGAGGCAGTTGTACATTCTTTTCTCATGTTTCAATGGAAACAAGCTATCTGCAGGTGCATACAATTAATCTTGGGAGTTTGAGCATTGTTTGCTTAAGGAAATACAAACTTTATGGTACTTGAACAAATAGTTCAATAAGAAAGTATGAAATTATTGGAAGTGAATAAGAGAGAACAGCTTCCCTAGCAGCCTTAACATGTCAATGCATTTAATAGATACGCAATATAAGTCTCAAAATGATTTTTAAAGATAATATGCTGAATACATCTTTATTTAAAAGATCGAGTACATTTATGCCAGTATTATGTCCCATTTTGAATGCATTTTCAAATATTGTTGAATGTGAACTACGGAAGTATTATAAGAGCAATTTAGTGCGTAAGAATGTTTATAATATATCACGTTCTGAATTTATGGCCTTAAGACAGTTGCAAATGTGTACTAGTATAATAATTAAGCAAGCTGATAAAGGGGGAGCAGTGGTGGTGATGGACAGAGATGATTATTTTATGAGGTTTAAAGATCTTTTATATGATGTCACCACTTTTAAAAAGATTTCTTTTGTTGAAGTACAAAGATTAATTAGTGAAGTGAATATGGTCATTTATGACCTTCAAATAAATGATGATATAAGTATAGATTTATTTAATTATCTAACTGTTCCTTGCCCAAGAATTCCCCAAATATATGGTATACCCAAGATACATAAAAGTATTAGTGACCCCCCCGAGGCCTATTGTTTCTGGTGGAGGTTGGGTCACTGAACCTGTTTCGAAATACCTGCAGGGCGTCTTGGGGAAGTATTTGAAAGTATGTACAACTGTGCTTAAAGATACAAATGATTTTTTGAATAGCTTGTATGAATGGCAGTCTATTAATAATATGGATAACTGCATTTTGGTTACCCTGGATATTGCTTCACTTTTCACAGTAATACCTAATGAATATGGTGTTAATGCCATACGTGACTTTTTATGTCCAGAGGTTAAAATGAATGGAAGAGACATTGAGACTATTTGTTCTCTTTTAGAAGTTGTTTTATTACATGATGTGTTTATTTTTGATGGTGAACCTTTCCTTCAATTAACAGGTGTGGCAATGGGTACGCCCGTTGCCAACACCTATGCCAACCTTGTACTTTATGAATGGGAGAAAAGGGTTGTTTTAGATAAGAGTATTGAGTTCAACAAATGTGTGTCATTCTATAAGAGATTTGTAGATGATTGCTTTATGTTATGGAAGGGTACTTTGCTGGATTTGGATCTGTATTTGCAGTACTTGAATGATTCAACTAGTTTCCTTAGTTTCAAGATGGAAACTTCAGATAGTGTTATGAATTTTTTGGATGTAACAATTTTTAAGGAATCTAATATTTTGGAATCCGAGGTGTTTAGAAAAGATGTTGATGCCCTTAGGTATGTTAATAAAAAGAGCATGCATGCCCCTCATATTTTCAAAGGAACGTTGAAAGCACAGTTTATTAGGCTGAGTAGATTAAATACAAAGGATGAAGTGTTTCAAGAGCAGGTAAATGCTATGGCAATGGAGTTTGAGAAGAGTGGTTATTCGAAGGAATTTATAAAGTAATTAAAGATGTAATTATTGAAAGAGAGTCCAGGTATAAACCTATATTATGAGGCTGTAGTGAGAATAGTGCTACTAGACAGGTGATGTTGGGTAATAATATTGCTGTTAGGTACTTGACAACTTATAACCTAAATTCTCATAGTGTTTGTAGCATAATTGAGAAGAATTAGGCAATTTTAATGGCTATGCCTGAGATTAGGTCTATAGTAGGTGATAAACCTAGGTTCGCCTATAGGAGCTCTGAAGCTTTGAAACAGAAATTGTGCTACAAGGATTTTCAGAATAAAAATGGAGATGATAGAAGGGTGGCTAAAACAGTGAAATGCTATAATTGTACTTGTTGCAATGACATTTATACAGGTGATGCTACATTTACACATCCTATAACTAATGAGACATTTACCATGAGAACAATTACTGCTTGTAATGAGGAGAGAGTAGTATATTTGGCTACTTGTGTGTGTTGCACCTCATTCTATGTAGGCAAAACTATAAGAAAATTGAGGGAGAGAATGGTGGAACACAGGTCTGAAATCAGGAGGAAGTTGCCCACCAATGCCTTAAGTAAGCATATATTGGATGAAGGTGTGGGACATACTTTTAGATTTAGGGTCCTTTGTAAGGTAGAAGTAGGTCTGAGGAAGGGTGACATTAATAATTTATTGGAATTGAAAGAACTAGAATGGATTATTAGACTTCAAGCTGATGTAGCCCCAGGCCTAAATAATTCAGTTAGTCTAAAGCCCGTTCTGGCTAAAAGACAGAGAAGTTTTATAAGTTTAAGTTTTAATTATTAATTATTAATTTTAAGTATGGTGCATGTGATTTCATATGAAACAGTATAAAATTGTTTATTTATAAAAATATATATGCTTTATAGATGTGATTTTTTATGTGCTACTTTGCATATATTTATTGATTCATTGTAGCTTTAAATTTTTATTGTTAGGTGGGTTGGGTTGAAGCATGTGACTTTATGTTCTCCTATTTAAATGGTGATTTTTTTATATGTTAAGTTATACTGATGAAGGGTGTAGACCCGAAAGCTTTATTTAATAAAGATCCCGGTGTATATTTCAGTGCATTTAATAGAACAGTGTATAAATTTAGTTTTATTTTAAACATATCCATCACACTTTTTTCACATCTCAAGAGGAACAGAGATAAGAAAAGAGATAAGAAAAGAACAGACATTAATCAGTGTAGGTGGGAGTGCAGGCTGTAATGTGCTTTAACATGGATAACCTTAACGTTAGGTTAGGTAAAGCATGTGGGTATAGCTGGTATAGCTGTTAATTTGGATCAATTGTTCCTATCAGGAGGTTTAAACTGTGCAGATGGAGGAAAACTGTCATTGGCTTAGGTCATTATGTTCCCTCCTAACGGGGACTGTTGTCCCGCTATATACCCTTTTGACTCTCCTAAAAGGGTTACAGTCTGTTACACACCGTTACTGTGGTCTAATTACTCACTTCTTTTCAACACCACCCTTGGGATCTTCCTGCGTGTCTCCTGTAATCAACTGAGGTCAGCCCCTACCCACACTGGTTGTTAACTCATACCCTTAGCAAGCTAACCTCTGCCCTTATTCCTTCTGTGTCTTCAGTGAAACCTCATAATTTATTGAGCCCTGCACTGTCCTCCTTATCCATTAAACCCTCCTGATGGTCTTCTTCCCCACTTTTTTTTCAAATAAGAAACATCTTTATTAAATTACCACTCATGACATAAGCAATCATGCATTTATATGAATACAAACAAACCATATTGACATTTTCAGTTGTAAACATTATATATCACTATAATCTATCAGTCATTTTCAGTCAAACATTACATAACCCATTCAATTCCTACCTTCCCTTAAATCTCATTCCTCCTAAATATTATTCTGTATGTATTGTTTCCACAATTCCCATTTTTACTATGTAATTTGCTCCTATCCTTTTCTAAAGATCCTACGTTCAGTTGTTTTATCTCTGTTACTATCATCAGTACTTCTAGTAAAGTGGTTTAGACTTCGATTTCCATTTTCTAGTAATCGCTTTTTTGGCAGAGACCAGAAATGAATGCAGGAAGGAGTTACTATGTCTAGGCAATTCCATTTCTGCATCACAGCTCAAAAAAAAATATATCCTTAGTTACACCAATTTGCTCACCCAGTATTTCTTATAGAGTAGTCTGCAGGGAATATTTTAAGTCTGCCAACTCATTACACACCCAAAAAATATGTTCCCAATTGTTTCTTTCTTCGCAAACACACCTCCAATATTTGCAATCTACTTTGAGGAAAAGTTCTTTGGAGTCAGCTTGGGGTATAAAAATGCCTATGAAAATACTTCCAAGCAAATATCCTAAATCTTCCAGACTTTGCTGCATATTTGGGAGGCATAAATATATCTCCCAATTGCTTCTTTATGAATTTCTTATCCAGTTTCTCTTCCCAATCCTTTCTAACCTCCTGATTCCTACAGTTATCATGCAATATTTTATATGCCCTACTAATTATCCATTTTTTAACAGCAGCTTCTGTTCTATATTCTGCTAAAACATCTACCACTGCTGTTCTTTCACTTAGGATCCGCCCTATTTCTTTCTTTTTGCCCATACTCTGATATCAATCATTGATAGGGAAGGCAATCTCTAGCCTCCAGTATAAGTGAATTATTGTCCTCTTCTCATTCTATTACCTTTCCCTGACTAATTACTTGCACCCAATACCATGGTTTATTTGCCAATTTCACTAGTAAATTCCAACCCCCTCTTGCCTATTCTCTGTACCCCTAATTGCAGTCATTCCTATTGGCAGAATCTCCTCTCTACATCCCCGTGTTGGTTTAATTCTTAGAATACTTTCTGCTACTTTATGAATATAATATTCTGTATTGATATTATTATTATTTGTCTTAAGGATTTGCATCCAATATCCCCGTCTCTGTGTTTCTTGAGCTTCCCCCCATTTCATCACCACTTGTTTACACTTTGAGTTGTACCATTCTGTTTGTGCCATGTATAAGAGCCTCAACTGTATAGCTGTGAAACCCCCCTTCAAAATAGGTAATCCAAAACCACCTTGTTCTATTAGAAGGATCAATGTATCCTACTTGACCCTTACCCTCTTCCCCTCCCAAATAAAATTATTCAACTCTTTAATAATTGCTATCCACAACTTCTCTGCTGGTTGATAAAAATATGTTTGACCTGTGTAGTAAACTAAAGGGACTAAAATCATTTTCAATGCTTATATCTTGCTATCCACATCCATAAAACAGTGCTCCAAATTTCTCAATTTTTTTATTATCTTTTTAATTTCTTACCACATACCCTTATCTGCCATAACAATAATCATTTTAATCCATACTCTTAAGTACTTCATTTTATCATGTCCCCATAAATATGGGTATTGCTAAACCAATTTGTCTGCGGGTACTCCGTTTACAGCTATTATACCTTGAAAAGTCTTAAAATGTCTCAAACACTGAAATGTCCTTTTTTTGTTTTATCAAGTATAAAATAATATCGACAAAATAAAGCCAGCTTTTCTTGTCTACCATACCAATTATATCCTTGAATTTCTGGGTCCTTTATTTTCTCTGCCAAGCTTTCTAACTATAATGCAAATAACAAAGAAGAAAGGACACCCCTGCCTGATTCCTCTGCACAAACAGAACTCACCAGAGAGTAGCCCCTGCACTTTAATTTTCACCTCTGATCCCTCGTATACCCTCCTAATTAACATAATAATTTTGTCAGAGAATGCAAATGCTTCCATTGCCCTACTCATAAAATCCTGGCTTACTCTATCAAATGGTTTCTCTGCATCAAGACCCACCAACAACATTGTTTTTTTCTTACATTCTGCTTCCCTCTGGATCACCACTATTCCATTAATGTTGTCAAATGTTTGCCTGTCCTCCACAAAGCCATACTTATCCATACTTATGAACTCTGGCATCACCTTTGCCATTCTTTTAGCAGTTACAGACAAACACTTAATAACCATGGTTCAGAACCAAAGCTGGCCTACATAAAGCTGCATCTGATAGGTCTTTACCATATTTAGGTATTACAGCCACCACCGCCAATTTCTTACACAAAGTTAGTGCTTCTCCTTCTTTTAAAATACTGTTAAGCAAAGGCTTCCAGATCTTTATCACTTTCTTCCTACCTGGCTTCCAAACTTCCATAGGAATACCATCACTTCCTGGGGACTTTCCTGAAGACTGGTTATACATCACCATTTTTATCTCATCTCTTATCCTGTTAGCAATTTTGCCTCATCTACCTCTAACTTTGGCATTTTTAATTCTACTATAACTATTTCCATTTGTACTTTTACTTGATTTCCACATTTCTCTGCTTTTTACAGATTTTCATAAAATTTCCAAAATATTTCTAATACCTCTACAGGATCTCTGGTTATTTTGCTTGTTATAGACTCCCTAAGCTTGGCAACAACCCTGCTTCTCTCTGTTGTCTGAGCCATTGTGCTAAAAATTTTTGTGCTCTTTAGTCATTATCAAAAAACAGTTACTCAACAGCAATCTTTTTAAACTCATGCATATTACCAAGGCAGTCCCTTATTTTCACTTTAGCACTCTGAGTTGCTCCCCGTCTTATGTGAGATTCCATCGATTCCGCAATACTTTAGTCAGTCCCTCTATATAATTCTTTTTATTTGTTTTTATTTCATTTCCACCCTATTTTTAAACTCCATCTTAACTTTATACACTCCCTACCAATATTTTCAGAAAAAATGAATATCTTACCTAATAACTCACATATGAATTCCACTACCCATTCCTTAAATTCATCTCTGTTTAACAGATAGGTGGGGAAGTGCCAGTGTCTCATTTTTATATCATTACCCTGTATTTTTATTTTAGTTATTATTGTTGCGTGATCTGAAATAGTTAACAGATGCATATCAAAACTTTCAATTAAATGCAGATGTTCCTGTGAAATACAATTTCTGCCTAGCCTAGCCCAGTTTTTGAACTTTGAGGAATATGTAAATTTTCTCCAAACTCCCATTACTGAATTCACATCTTCCATACCAAATACTTTCATAATTTTTTTTCAAAAATCTACACTCTTTTGTTATATTTTTCCCATCTAGGCTCCCCAGATACATCCTCACTGTTGCAAATCAAAATCCAGTCCCCATCTGTAAGAAATGTTCCCTGCTGAAATATGATTATTTCTCCCAGAATTTTTTAAGCTCCACTGCAGCAGTTTTAGTGGAATATAAATACATTCCAGCATAATCTCCCTCTCTTGCCAGTAGCCCTTAGTACTACAAACCTACTATTATTATCTTGTATCATCTTTTATCACTATTGGAGCTCCTCTTGCAATTAATATAAGTACTCCCCTTTTCCTTTGTCCCAGATATTCTGTTAAATAACTATCCTGAAATTCTCTTTACCAAATTCACATGCTCAGTTCTTTCAAAATGTACCTGTTGTAGCATAGCTATTGGCACTCTTCATTTTTAATATAATTCACTATTCTTTCTTTTTTGTATATCTCTGTGAGATCATTCACATGTAAAGATAATATGAAAAGTGCTGTCATTATGGTAAGATGTTATTATTCCCACCTGTTATGTATAACAACTTTTTTAAGTGTCTAGTTTCTGCTTTTGAGTTATATGCATTCACTAATGTTTGGCAGGTTGAATTTTTATACAGTTGCTATCTTGTCATATCCTTCTGAGACCATGTCACATCTTACAAGCCTTTTTGTTTTAATGGAAAGCTTCAAAATAAAAGAAAGCACACCCCAGAACACCACCAGAACCTATTAACTTAATACTAACACACAAAACTATGTACATCTTCAAATAATGAAGCTTAATTCCTTCTAACAGGAACAGTTGTCCCAAACTGACAGCCACACTCACAGGCTTGAACTGACCTATAATGAAGGTTATCCATGCTAAGATGCATGGCACAGCCTTTGCTTTTACTTCTACTACACATTGTCTGTTTTTGTCTTATCTTTATTCCTCTACCAGATGTAGAAAACAACTTAAATGCTCTCATAACACATTATCTCCTAGCCATTGAAAGAAAGATGTATTTTGTTTTTATCGCTCCTTATCAGATTGTCTCCAGAGAAACATGCAAACTAGATATACAGTTGCCTTCCGCTACAATATTAAACTGTGAAGATTTACTTGCTAGAGGAAAAAATTTCATTATATTCAGTGTTCCTTTATTTATTTGCTTCCCCTTAAAACTTGCTATTGTATCAAGCCAAGGGCCTTAATCCACTCATTCCCCTATGCAAAAGTAAGGAAAAAGCATATTACTTTTTCTTATATCATGTTCTTTTGTCCATGTTTTCTTCTCTTTTTACATTTGGCTACCTAAATTTCTTAAAACCGAACGAGAATAAGGAAAGCATGAATAAATAGGGGTACCTATTTACCTTACTATCCCTATTACACACAAAAATAACTGAAATGCTTTATTTTACAGCATGCAGTATATGCCATGTGTTATGAAAATACTGTTAAGAACAACATTTTGTTTTACTTACCATTAACTCTTCCCTTTGTCTTCCCCTCTCCTAAATGTTCTTCCAAACATTAATGACATGAAGTACAGCATATGCTTTAGAGTCCCCTACATGTTTAACAAAGTCAAAAAAGTCCAAGGTTTACAGGTTTTCTTGTTACTTCATAATCCACAAATTTAATTAATGATCTGTAATCTTACATTTATTCATCAATTTCCCAGTTGCTGGTTTTCTTCCTGTTGATCTCCATAACCCAAATAAAGTCTCCAGTTTATTTCCAACATACTCTTGGGTCTTTTAGTCTCTCAAGCATTTTCCTTTGGAACATTGGAAAAGGTTTCATTGGCATGAGCTTTATTAACATAAGAATAAAAAGCAGAATCTTCTTCTGTTTGATAGCTCACCTTTTGTTGGACAAATGTTTATATTTCCCCTTAGCATGTTCTGCATCAAAAATGATTTTGACCCTTCAGGAAAAATATTCTGAAAATAGCTGGATACAGTTTATATCTCACACCTGCTTCTCAACATTCCCTGGTTGCTGGAATAAATTTACTCCTCTTCTATACAGTGAGTAATCATTTTACACAAACTTTCTCCAGTCTCCCACTTTTAGTACTTTGTCCTTATGCCACAGTTTTGTTAGAATCAACTCTTTCTACTGCTAGGACTGCAACTTTACTATTAAAGGTCTGGGTTGCTTTTGTATGGCTAGGTTTGGAGCATACACATGCTGTGTCCTTTCAGTTAACAACTCCTGCTGTGAAATACTAATCCAGTTGCGTATTCACGCTTTTATAAAAATACTACAGTCTGTTCCTTCCAGTTTCTCTGGTACAGCAGAAAAATCTCAGGTTTTCTGTATGTGCTCTGTCCTCTAATTCTGCCATTTTTGAAACATCTCTTCTTCATGCCTTGCATGAAAGCTGGAGCTTGAACTGCTTTTTGCTGAACAGCAGCTGAATTCTTCCCAGACTGTTTTCTCTTCACCTTTTGTGGCTGATTTTCTTTCAGGTTCTCTGAATTTCTGTTTGCTGCATCCAGGCAGTGCATTTGCCAGTCACTGAAATTTACCCAAAAAGACAAATTTGCTGGCTCTCTTCTCTGAGTTTCTGTTTTCACACTGTGAGAGCTGAAATTAAACTGTTGCTCAGTGTGCAGCCATCTTAGATGTCTGAAGGTGTACGTCATTTGTCCCTCCCATCCTTCCTCTCTGCTTTCCCCCTACCTCCCATTTTTGCTCACTTCCTTGCCTCTTCCTGCCCCTTCTCTTACCTTCTGCTCAGAACACCTCTGATAGAGCCCCATGTGTCAAAACAACCTTTTTTTAGTAAAAAAAATTAATTAACCATTCTACAAAACATTGCACTTCCTTATCTCATTTAGGCTTACCCCGATTTGCCTCCACTGGCTTTCAGTTGCCACTTTCTGCTCCATCTTTTTCATTCCTTTGTCTGTTTTTGGTTTTCTTTGACACCTCTGTAACAAAATCTCTTGTTGCATTCTTCTATCTCTGATCACCTTCTGATTCACTGTCTCCTTGCTGAACATTGGAGTTAGTGGCCTTATGTGGTTATGACAGCCCATTGTTTGAAGCACCAACTTTCCTCAAAATTCTTTTACTTTGGGACTAATGATTGTATATAGCTCGTTCTGCAACTCATTCTCCATTGCTGATTCAATGGCTACCTCTGAAGTGATAAGATGAGGTTATCCACATTTCCAGAGGCTAATATGACCACCATCAAACATTTAATAAAATCTATTTAACATACTACTTTTTTAACACTTCTATGAAGTATGCCCCTCAGAAACATGCAGCAAGTGAAATGGAATTCATCCCTTTTCCCTGAAGGTGAGTGTACTCTGTGTGTGTGTGTATGTGTGTGTGTGTGTGTGTGTGTGTGTGTGTGTGTGTGTGTGTGTGTGTGTGTGTGTGTGTGTGTGTGTGTGTGTGTGCCTTGAAATGTCAACACGTATTTACTAATACAGACACACAATAATGCTGGGCCCATACATGACTCTTCTGAACAGCAGTAAAACAATGGAGTTAACAAGTAATTATATTTCAAAAGTAAGACATAAAATATAACAGAAAACATCCAGACACTTAGAACTTCAAGGAGTCTGGTAGCCCCACACCCCTGACTGTATAAATGGATTTTGACATGGACTTAGTGGTAGACTTTGCCCTCAACTGAACACATTCTAAAACCAGCCCTACACAGATGTGTGTACAGAAGGTTGCTGTAGGCTGTACAGAAAGCAAGGGATTATGTGGTCAGTGCTGCTTTAATTTTCATCACAATCAAACTTTAGAGGTGTGTACAAGAAGGTCATTACAGCTTGTGTTTGGGCTAGGGACAGTGTGGTCATTTTTTCTTTTTAGTTTTTTATAGACCTCAGAGGTGTACAAAGAAGGCCACTATAGCTAGTATAGAGGCAGTGTACTGTGTAGGAGCAGCAAAGTGGAATACATTACTGTAATCTTTATTTTTCTTTTCACCTTACTTACAATCATACTTCAGGCACATACACAGGTGACTGTCTTTGTGGGGTAAAGCAAAGGAGTGAGCTGTCATGCTATGTTATCTGTATGACAGTCGTCACTTGAAATACATGACTGTGGCTACTTGATCCTCCACTTTCATCCTAGTCTAATATCAGAGGGGATGTACAGGCAGTGACTGTCTTTTTTGGGGGTGGGGGGTAGAAAGACAGGCAAAATTTATTTTCACAACTGCCTTGTTAGTTTATTGTGAGCTACTATTTTGTCAGCTTTGAACATTAAGCCTTGGGCACTACGTACATCTTCCTTGAAAGAAAAAAAGACAAATTCTTTTCTTACTCATTTTTGTTCAGACCACCATTGGATTAAAATGTTAGGAAAATTATCTAAAATGCATCTCAGAGCATCTGTAACCTATGGCTTCAGAGGACCCTAGTTTAATTGAGTTATTTCCTACACTGTTATTACTGAGCTGTCTTGGCCAGAAAATGTGTGTTGAAAGGATGCAAGGAAGTTGAACAACAACACTGAATTTCTTACCTTGATCATAATTTTTGATCAAGCCGTCACTAGATGAAAAGGTTGTATACAAAGACAAAAATTTTAAATACACTTCAGAGCATACAGAAAGTCATGCCTTCTTGAAGAAGCTTATGAGTAAACCAAGACGTGAGAAAAGGAAGAAAAAAGTAATGTGCATGGTGTGAGGATCTGAAGATAGAGGGGAAAACAGAGAGAAGCACTGGAGGGAGGGGAGTGAACCAGTAACCAGTGCCCAGGGCACCATTTCACTTCTTTCCAGCCATGTACATAGAATTGTTGTAATGCATCATTGTTACAACCAAATGCTAGTAACTGTGAATGGTCTTCTGTGAGACATGCCAACACAGTATAGTACAGGCATGTCAGACTATCAGTTACAGTTCAACCTGTGCATATTACTCCTAAAACTCTGCAGTATGAATTAAAAAGTTGCTTAGGAGAGGTGGGTGTGTCAAAGTGATACTTAGACTTGTGTCCTGAGGCCCCCAACTTGACATTTGCTGAGTGCCCCCAAAATGCTAACACCGGCCCTGCTACTAAAGTGCTTTACCTCAAAGAGATGCAGCACCATGGTGGGCTATCTCTCCCTTATTCTGACCTACTGCAAATGTAAATGAGGCATTCTGGGGAAGTGACATACGATAATTAAAAATGTACTCTCCCCTGGAAATGTCTGTTATAAGTGCTGTACACAGCTGGGTAATTCAGAAAAACACTCAGCTGTATAAATCACCATTGTCAGCCATATTAGTTA
Source organism: Protopterus annectens (assembly GCF_019279795.1). Lineage (NCBI taxonomy): Eukaryota > Metazoa > Chordata > Ceratodontiformes > Protopteridae > Protopterus > Protopterus annectens. Next base: position 166,599,144 of record NC_056731.1, on the reverse strand, counting down.
AGTTCATGTTGCCCGAGGTAAATGCAGGGGGTTTTGTAGCAGATGGGCAATGGGGTGGGGTTTAAGCATGAGTGTGGCTATGTGTGTTAGTATATGCAGAGAAATGATCGGTCTCAGGTGAGTGTGTGTGTGTATGTATGTATGTATGTGTGTGTGTGTGTGTGTGTGTGTGTGTGTGTGTGTGTGTGTGTGTGTGTGTGTGTGTGTGTGTGTGTGTGTGTGTGTGTGTGTGTGTGTGTGTGTGTGTGTGTGTGTGTGTGTGTGTGTGTCTGTGAGAGTGTGTGTGCTATGCGGGGAGGTTCCATACCTCTCAACTCCCCCTAGACTAACAAGCACTGGTTGTAATATGGGGGGGGGGGACACTACACACCAGGGACACTTTTTAAACATTACTTTAAATCACTTAAGTTGACAGAACAACAGATTCTGCAGCATGAAGTTGCAAATGGAAACAAAAGATATAAAACTCTAATGTTTGGTATTATTGACTGACTGCATTTGTCTGTGTCATGGACATGAAGATTGTAAGACACATGATCATGGATGTTCTGATTAAATATGAGAAGCTGAGAAGTATGGGAGTGCTTGTGTGTGTGTGTGTGTGTGTGTGTGTGTGTGTGTGTGTGTGTGTGTGTGTGTGTGCGTGCGTGCGTGTTTGAATGGGTGTATGTGTATGTAGGGGTATGAATACGGTGGGGTGCCTGTGCCAATGCTATTCATGGATTGCCAGTAGTAATTACTGCAACAAAGTGCTTCTAAGCACTTGCAATAATCACAGAGTGATTTTGAAACGTAAATTAACCAATAGTGAGGTCTTTCCTCGTTGTGACTAATGTGTCTCTGAATCACTGGTTTCTGGGAAAGCACAGCTGGATCCATTTCTGAATCCTGGCCAGTGTGTGTACTTACTAACCTCAGCAAGACAACTTCAAAATGTAAACTTGTAGATGGTGACTAATACTATGATCTTCACAGAACTGCATGCCTAACCTGAGTCATGCAGGCAAAAACTAATGAGAGACAAAGGTTCAAAATCAGAGATAGTTTTTAAATATCACTCTAATTCACTTAGAAAGATAAGAGAATGACAGATTTTGCATCAGTATGCATTTTCTGAAGAATAATAAAATATGAAACTCTAACATCTGACATTATTGGCCGACTGTAATTCTTAATGATTTATCAGAAAATCAAAAAATTATAAGGGGCAATGGAAAAATAAGAAGCAGGGGTGTTCAGTAAAATCAAAGACATCTGAGAACTAGGTCAAGACAGATTATTTTTGAATTAATGTAAGATAGACACTGGCAAAAGAAAACAGTGGGCCCTTTATGATAATTAGCAGGGAAAATGAATGAGAAGAAATTAAAAGGCAATGAAAATTTCCTGAACTCTAAATAACATAATGGAGGAAAAATAGTATATACAAGAAAAATGAAGAAATATGGAGTATAAGTAGAATAGCTTAAGAGTAAGACATGGTATGTAGAGAAAAGGGTATGATGAAAGATTTAAAACAATGGAGGAGTTAATACAGAATACCTACAGTCCAGCAGTGGAACTACTCGGTACTCAGGGAGACCTAAGAAATAATACAGACAGGGCAGCAGGAGAAAGGAACCGATGGGGAGGGAAAGCAAAAGGAGAAAGGAGGCACCCTGAAGGAAACACAATAAGTTAAGGAGGCAGAGAATCAAATACATTTATGAAGTATTATGAGAACGAAGGAACAAGGTCAAAGAAGACTGAGAATGAGAAAGAATTGGAGAAGGGATGAAGGATGGAAGGGAGTTATAGGATACTGCCAAAAGACAATACATGCAAGTAAAACACATGCAGAAAGTACATGGAGTAGGAGATCGAAGTCTGAGAATACAGCACAGATGGTATCTAACATCTGACCCCCATGAGATTGATAAAAGATGGCAGAAAGCAGAACAGTAGATGTTGGAGGTATCAGGAGGAAAAAGGGATGATGCACATGTTCTGGGATTGTGAGTGGGCACATGAAGTCTGGAAGCAGGCAAAGAAGATTTGTGGAGACATATTTCAAAAGGAAGCAGAGCATACTAGGGGGCATAAAGAAAGAGGACAGTGTCTGAAAAGAAAGAGAAATGGACGTTATCAAACTGCTCAGTACCAAAGATAAAACCATAATCACTCAAACCCAGAAGGGTACAAAAACAATATGGGACCAAGTATAACAGAAGGGGTTCCTGGACATTGGTAAAAGATGACAGAAACTGAGTAGAATGAGAAAATGAAAGGAGGGAAAATGAAAGAGCAATAAAAAGCAGTATTAGAATATTACAAGAGTTAAAATCATCCCAGGAGGAAGGAGATGATGAATGCAAAGGAAAACTAGGGGAGACAGAATTAGGATGGTATAGGAAATGAAGCATCCAGTTGCTAACAAGATATGTTCACTATGCGTGAGGATTGCATGTGAATGCAATATACTGTACACATTTAATAAACTTTAAAAAAATAGTATATATGAGTAACAGAGGTGTACGGGATGCACTTCCCCACATCAAACAAGGAAGGGGAAGCTTGCCCCCTGCAAAAAAAAAAAAACATTTTTAACGTATACCAGTGAGTTTTATATTTCATTGTAGTTGTTGTATGATCAGAATTTATTTTTTAGAGTTTCAAAATTCACATTGTAGAGGCTCACAATTCTGAAAGAGGTCTTGTCACAAACAAACATTAATGTCTAGTGATCTCTGAATCCAGTGAGACTTAGGCTGAGATTCAAAAATGGCTACCACCAACAGTAAGCCCTAGCATGGGTGGCCAGCTGCTCACAGACACCCTTTCTAATTCAAAGACAGGCCCACTAAGGCTATGTAAACTGCAGTGACCAAAAGCTGCAGTGTACACGCAGTGATTTTACACAGTCAGTACCATCATTACATACTTATGAGGCATTTCAGGGAATGGTAAATGCTAATTAGCAAAGTGATATTCCCTATAAATGCCTGTGAGAAGCAATTTATGCAACTGAGCAATTCAGATATTTGTTTGGCTGTGTAAACTAACACAGGGAAATGCGACATTCCACCATTACTTCCACCGGAACAGACCATGTTGCGGGTACGTGTCGGGAAGTTTAGCAAAGAAGCAGTGGAGTGGGTGTCTGAGTATGTACATGTGTGTGTGTGTGTGTGTGTGTGTGTGTGTGTGTGTGTGTGTGTGTGTGTGTGTATGTGTCTGTGTGTCTGTGTGTGTGTGTGTGTGTGTGTGTGTGTGTGTGTGTGTGTGTGTGTGTGTGTGTGTGTGTGTGTATGAATGCCTGCATGTGTGTGAGTGAATGAATGAGGTGGTGTCTGTGCCACTGCAATGTATAGGATGCCAGTGGTAAATACTGCAGAAAAGTGCTATTTAGCACTGGCAGCAATTACACAAAATGTAAATCTGTCAGAAATGAGGCCTTTCTCATTGCAGCTAAACTTGTCTGTAAATTATATGTTACATAATCATGTACAGTGCAACCTTTGGTCACTGCAGTTTACATAGCCTTAGAGTTTGTGGCCAACTAACAAAACTACCCACCCCTTATATATCTGTATTTGCTTCACTCTTTTTATATTCTTAAATAATAACAGCCTAATGTCTGAATAAGTAATATTGAAGTTAACATTTCTAGCAAACTGTCAGTGATATCTAAAAATTTTTTTAAGTGAAAAATTATTAACAATCTGTTTAGAAAAATAAAATCATGACCAGAATATAATCTATTATGGTAAGATTCTACTCACCACTTCTTAAGTGCTGCTGCCCTGGCTGAAAAGTATTTTGTAGATCTGGTTGACTTCCAAAGGGGTTAGGTCCATCTCTTGAATTCCTTTTTGGGGGGTTTGCATCATCTCTCAATCTTCCACGTGATGCTGGTCTTCCTCTGGAATGTAATGTACTTTGTTGAGACCGAGCTCCAGTTGAACTGTTACTGTGTTGGTGTGCAAAAGAACCTAGATTGTTGTGTTGGAAGCCTGGGAAATAAAACAAACATGAATAAGCTAAAGCATTTAAACTGCACTTACTTGTATGTCAAAATTATACACTGTGAATTAACATTTTAAATTTTACTAGTTGTGCTATGTTGTGCTATGTTGACACAAAATGGTTCTGGTTATTTAATATCTGTTGTACTAAGTATTACACATTGCCTAAGTGGAAAACACACACACACACACACACACACACACACACACACACACACACACACACACACACACACACACACACACACACACCTCAAACAACAAATTCTATCCATTTCAGTTTAAAAACATAATTAAATAGTCCTACTATACGAAAAAAGGGAATTTTGTTCATTTGATTTACCCATAAATCCAGCTACTCTGTGTATTTTATAATTCTGTATATATATTGTTTACTTTGGGTGGCCTAATGGTTAAGGTGTTTTCCTTATAAATACAAGGTGCAGGGTTTGAGTCTCACACGGGGTAATTGGCTAAGCTTAAAATGGCTTGCAAGAGTAGTTAGCTTAATACTAATCTATGAACCTATTTAGCAGAAAGCTTTTAAATATGTTTTACATAAAATAAATGGCCCTGCAAATAAAAAGCAAGACTTTAAATGGCATTTATAATATACACTTTCATCATCCTCAAATATGTAGAACTTTTATTTAGCAGCAACTCAGAACTTGGCATGTGGAAGGTAGTACTATATTTCCAAAAAGGCAGTGTTTTACTATACAAATGTCAGTTTGCATTTTCTATTATTTGATGACAAATACAGTGGTGTTCCTAAAGGTGAGAATGTTACATACTAAACACAAAGTCCAAATACCTTAAATGATTTAATAAGTTTAATAAAGAGGACAGCAAAACGGCACATTGGTTACTATTACTGCCTCGCGGTGCTTGGTTCTTCAATTTAGTCCTTGGCTGGCAGTGCCTTCTACAGAAAGTTTACATATTTTCTAGGGCCTCTGCTGAAAACAGGTCTTGTTCTTAGACTTTTCTTGGTAAACAAAATCACTAAAAAAGCAGTAAATATGTTGCCCATTTTCTAGGTAGGTTTTGGCAGGGGTTCAGATATCATCTTACATCCAACAGACATGCTGTAGGTGAACTGTCAATCCTCCAATTGCCCACAGATGTGTGTGTGAGTGTGTGTGTGTGTGTGTGTGTGTGTGTGTGTGTGTGTGTGTGTGTGTGTGTGTGTGTGTGTGTGTGTGTCTGTATATGTATTCCGTGATGGGTTGGTACTCGGTTTAAGATTGCTTCACAGACGTACCCCATATGAGTACTTGGGCACAGTCCAGTTCCCAAGTAACACTGAAATGGTAGGCAGGTTACCATAAAATTAATGATTGAATGAATGATGGAACTTTAATTAAAAAAAAAAATACAAACTTCCAAGATAACATCAGTCACAGCAGTAGATTAAAACAGCTAGGCACAAACCTGTACAGATAGCACAGCTAGCAAGTATGAGTGAGGAAGTCAGAGTTGCTGAGACTAGAAACCAAACTGCAGAATGTTTATTCTTAAAGTAAATAAGCTAAACTGACCATGTAATAGCCTAGATGCTACACCCCCCCATGCTAAAAAGTCCCCGTATACAGATTCACATGAAAATATTTGGGTCCACTGTATACATGTTGAAAGCTTATAAAACTTAAGATATTTTTCACTGCAAAGTACAGAAATGCAGTCTGACATTACCATTTCAATACTCAACTGACATTTTCTGTGAAACAGACTAACAAGCCTTCACTGAAGCCAAAGTGCATGTTTTGCTTTTTCCTGGAGAAAAAAAAAAGGTTTCAATACTATCTTAGTTTAGTTTGTAAATAAAAAGACATAGCAGACTCAGGGAATGGGCAGTAGTTGGAGCAATAGTGCAGGAGCAGTAATAAACATTTTGGGGTGTATAGAGGACTTTATACAGCAGGCCTGAACTTCAAATGGGGGTTAGATAATAGCTTGCTAAATGGTTTGTGAAGAAGAAATTCTTAACAAGCTTGATTGTAATGTTTCCAGCAATAGTCCTTTAGAAAATTTGCACATGCCTACTTGCATTACTTTTGTGAATGCACGCTGATAACTCTATTGTCACTGTCCTACATAATTAATTTGCTGGCAAACATAGTGAAGAGAATGTTGGTATTCGCAGAAGGTCTATAAGTATCAAAACATACAGCGAGAAGAAACCTGAATAGTAACGAACAAAATTAAGACCGCTATGGAGAGGGACCTAATATCCTTTGCAATATCATTTCAATACTCTCCAGATCTCACATCAAGTGAATAGTGTTAAAAGTCACAGCAACTGACTTGTTTGATGTGACCAAAGAAAATCCTCCATGCACACAGAAACAAATGTACAACTGGAAATGTAGCCCTAGAATTATTCTTGGTGGAATGAATCTATGACTCTATGAATGATTCTACAGAAACTGTACAAATATTAAAATGTACAAGAAATGCAGCACTGTATGCATATATATTATTACTAGAATGAATGCATACTTAGACTTAAAGCAACCATGTCAGTTTCTGAGCCAATGTGGCTGGAAATGGCCCACTTGGTTATCCCAACTACTCAGTTATCAAACGCAAAATAAGTAAAGAAAGGCATGCACTGGGAATATCATACAGTAGGGACAAGCCTCAATTACAGGAAAATAATATGACTCAGGCCAGGATGAGTTCAAATAACAGAAGTCCCCATTTACTTCATGAGTAGCACAAAAGTCATCCACTAACTATAATAAATTAACAATAAAATAAATAACTAAAAGTAAATAAACCAGAAAACAAAGGCAAAATGTCATCAAACCACATCATCATAAGTCAATTTAAATACATTAAATTTTTAAAGCATGTCTAAATCCAGCCAGTGTAAGACATTCCCGCAACCAGCAAGGTAACAAGTTCCAAAGATATGGAGCCTGGAAATAGAAAGTACAAAGAACAGAGGTTTCAAGAGTTACCAGTAGAAGTGAAAGGAGCACCTTGGTGGATGAATGCAGGACTTGTACCTGGCAGTATGGGGCAATAAGCTCTTTCAGGAAGCAGGGACCCAGGTCATGAATGTACAGACAGACTAACACTAGGCTCTTGAAGATAATCTTGTAGCAAATGGAGAGGCAGTGAATGCTGTGCAGAACCAGTGTAATATCTGTCAGTGTGTTGTACCAGCAAGTAGCCCTGCTGCAGAGTTCTTCACCATCTGTAATCAGTCCAATTCCATTTTTGTCTGTCCCAGGTAAAGGGCGTTACTGTAGTTCAGTCTTTTGGAGACCAAGGTATTCATAACAACTGAGAAATCAGCTTCAGGTAGAAGGAGCTTTAACATGGTAATATTCTTCCGATGGAAACAAGTTGATTTCACAATAGCTGACACTTGGTCCCTAAATGTAAGCCATGAGTCAAGAGTAACAAGAAGAAACTTCATCTAGCTAACAAATTCAAGTTAGTCCCCGCCATGCAGGGCTGGCCTTAGCTGAAATGGCGCCCTAGGCGAAGTGGTGCTCTGGTGCTCCTTAAGCCCCACCCATGCCATTCTCAAGGAACACCCCTATTTGAGCCACGCCCACAGGTAGGTCACTCCCACAAAAGCCATTCCAGTCATTTCTTTCAATTTTTTAAATGCTTGAAAAATCAGTGAATGCTTTGTCATAGTGTAACAAAGGGAGCAAGCCTTACACACCAGCACATCACCGACCAGCATGTACAACAGACACTGGGCACTGACTGACCATAATCAAATATATAGCATAAACGTAGTGTTAGAATGCACAAGATCGACAGCAATCTGTTCTGTCAGACAAAATAAGGGACAGCAAAGAGGTTTACTAATGGATGAGCACAACAGTTTTAGAGTTTGGATATGTATGTTCACCTTTTACATATGCTGATAGCTGTCCATCTCCTCTACCAAACTTAGCAGCATATCTGGTTAGGTTGGAACACCACTTCAATAATAAATACAATGGTATTCCAGCAAAAAGGCAATCCATGGAAATTGCTTTCCTAAGAATAAGAGACAAAACCCTCCATAGTTGTCAACCGTACCAATACCAATTTAAGCCACGCAATCAGATTTACAAAATTTATAAACTGACTTAGTGCCTCCAGTGCTTATTAAGTATACATAATGTTAATAAATAATTCAATTTCAGTTCCTTTGCCCCCAGAAGTATAGCTGTGGAGGCAAGCGCTGTATTCAACTACAATCTAAAAACCAGGGAGCCAGCCCCCCTATTCTTAAAACAGAACCAAAATTGCCACATGGCTATTCTTGCATAATATAACTGAGTGCCCAGTTAAGCCACAGGGGAGTAGGAAATGGCAAACATATGATTACAATTCTCAGCTATCACACAACATAAAATTAAAACTAAAATGGAAAGCTATTTTAACAGCAGGGAATATCACACTATAGACAAATATAAAACAGCTAAAATTGCTACCAAAGTACAATATAATTGTCACACAGAGTATTACATCAATGGTACAAACTGATACAACAGTAATATAATGGAAGGTAACACAATAGAAAATGCTACATGTTATAATAATGGGCTATTATTTAATAGGCAAAAAAACAAAAAACACAATCCAGGGTAAAGTATCAAGTCCCAAAAAGTAATGTCTATGTCCAAGATAAAAGAGGTAGATACACCAAGACAATCGAAGTCAACCACAATTGTATATCACAGCAATACGAATTTATTGAACAAAGTAAGCGCTTTCACGTCTACCAGGATGCTTCATCAGACTTAATAATCACAACCATTATTACACTCATTTAAATAGCCCACATCCTCTTATCACAAAGCATATATCAACACTCATCAATGATGCACAATACTATGTGTGAAGTAGAACATTCTTGCATAAATAGGTACAAACATATGCAAAATATTAACATATGTAAAAATGTTATGTACTTTAAAAACATTCATAAATAATATACAAGCATACAGAAAAATGTGTATAAAAAACTTGTATTAAAAAACTTATATTAAAAACTGACCATCATAAAAAATGCTAAACATATTTTACTAGTAATGTATATGTTAAATCTAATGTTTCAATGGTCTATCTACCAGAAAAGGTCTCAATGAAATCTTATCATTGAGACCATGACCTCTGTCTGCCGATAGTTTAGTAATCCATCTGATCTCTTCTCACAAAGGGAGGAAGAGGAAAACCTCAGAAGGACAACTGAAATTTCAACGCAAGTCGCTGAGACCAGTTCAACGGACCTAGTAGTTAATCTATCTGGGTATGTACTGACATTAGATGAACTCTCTGTTTTAAACAGAGGTTTATCATTTATTCCTTCACAAGATGTGGATGTGAGTGACTTGATAGTGGACATTAAGTGTTTTATAAGAAATGTTGGTTTAGCACTACAATTTGGTAATGAAAGTAACAGTTACAATAATGAACGGTGTTTTAGTAAACCTTCTACATATATACCACCTCAACATCCTCTACTAGAAAGCTTTGAAAAAGCATGTATGAAAGACTTTTTGGTACAGTTTGAAAATAATGGGAAGAAACCTGAATTTGTTAACTTGACTATGAATGAGAAATTAGCCTTGAATAGTTTATGTAATAATAATTTGATAATAATAAGACCAGCAGATAAAGGGGGTGCTACAGTTGTATTAGATAAGATTTATTATGAAAATGTAATGAGTGAGATGTTATCAGATGGCATGACATATGTTAAACTCAATTTTGTTGATTTAGATAAACTTATTAGGAGAATGCATGCGGATTTGTATGATATGCTAATGTGTGGGATAATAGATGAAAGATTATACAAATATTTTCTAGTTGAAAAACCTGTTATACCTATGTTTAGAGGTCTCCCCAAGATACATAAGATCGTAGACAGACCTCCGCTTAGACCGATAGTCTCAGGTAGAGGCTGGTTAACAGAGAGTACATCGATTTATCTTGAAAAGCAATTTAGACCCATAGTGGATTCTACTTCTTCTATTTTACGAGACACCCAACAGTTTCTAGAAACTTTAGCATGCTTTAATTTAGGCAATAAGCTTGAAGATTCTGATTACATGGTAACGTTAGATGTTACAGCGCTGTTTACTAGCATACCAAATGATATAGGAGTGGACTTTTTAAGGCTATATCTTTTACGTAGAGGTTTGAGCAATAGTGATGTTATAAGGATGACTATGCTGTTAGATCTGGTTCTTTCCAATAATGTGTTTACATTTGATAAAGAATATCTTCAGGTTATGGGCGTGGCGATGGGTACATCATGCGCCAACTTAGTATTGGCGTATTTGGAATCCACCTATATACTTGAACATATTATTTATTCAAAATACATTAAATGTTATAAAAGATTTGTGGACAATGTCTTTTTGATTTGGGGAGGTGACCTTACTAGCTTGGAAGAGTTTATTACATATATGAATAGTACTACTACGTTTTTGAAGCTAACTAGCACTATTTCACAGAAAAGGATTGAATTCCTAGACGTGTTATTGAAGAAGGAAAATGGTGTCCTTAGTACAGAGATATACAGAAAATCCTGTAGGAAGAACGCTATCCTACATAGGGATAGCATGCACCCTCCACATACACACAGGAATATAGTCAAAAACCAAGCTATTAGATATTCACGTATTATTAGTAAAGATTCAGTGTTCTCTGAAGCAATTATAGGAATGGAGAAAGAGTTTCTAGATAGGGGATATCATAGAAGAGATCTTAAAGGGTTACATGAAGTGGAACGTGAAGGGATAGGTTTGCCATACATACATAGAAATACATCTACCAACATTGCAAGGAATAGGAATGAACCTTATAGGAAAAGGATAGCTATTCCATACACTAACAATACTTCAGTTGTAGATATTATTAAAAAACATTGGAATATTCTACAGCTAGATGACAAGATTGCTAATATAGCAGGCAATAGACCAGCGTTTAGCTATAAAAATACCAAGTCACTTAAGAGATTGTTATGTTACGATAAGAACAAGAAGGAAGGGATAATTTCACAAAGGAAAGGTACTTATGCTTGTCGTAGTTGCAATCAGTGTGTTTTTGTAAAGAATTCAAATGTGTTTGTGCACCCTGATACTGGTAAGAAGTATGAGTTTTCACACTATGCAGACTGTAAATCAAGAAATGTGGTCTATCTTAGTCAATGTAAGAAATGCCACTGTTTTTATGTTGGCATGACGAATAGAACACTTAGGGAACGTAAAAGGGAACATGTCTATGCTATTAATAGAGAGAATGAGACCAATGCCCTGGCCAATCATGTCATGCAATATGATAGTACACATTCCTTTAGTTTTATGGTAATTGAACACATATTTACTACAGAAAGACTGGGATGTATACGTAACACAACAGAAAAAGAAGAGATCAGATGGATTACTAAACTATCGGCAGATAGAGGTCATGGTCTCAATGATAAGATTTCATTGAGACCTTTTCTGGTAGATAGACCATTGAAACATTAGATTTAACATATACATTACTAGTAAAATATGTTTAGCATTTTTTATGATGGTCAGTTTTTAATATAAGTTTTTATACACATTTTTCTGTATGCTTGTATATTATTTATGAATGTTTTTAAAGTACATAACATTTTTTACATATGTTAATATTTTGCATATGTTTGTACCTATTTATGCAAGAATGTTCTACTTCATACATACACCAATATTATTGTGCATCATTGATGAGTGTTGATATATGCTTTGTGATAGGAGGATGTGGGCTATTTAAATGAATGTAATAATGGTTGTGATTATTAAGTCTGATGAAGCGTCCTGGTAGAAGTGAAAGCGCTTACTTTGTTCAATAAATTCGCATTTCTGTGATATACAATTGTGGTTGACTTCGATTGTCTTGGTGTATCTACCTCTTTTATCTTGGACATATTATTTAATAGGCTTATATCAGTTGGGCATAAAAAATGCACGTGTGGTGCACGCATGCCATTACCACTCCAGGCCTACAGACTGTGGCACTTCATTATAATGCATAACTAAATAATGTCTATCATGCTTAGCTTTCATTTGCATGATATAAGTAGTTACCAAAGTACATAACCACTGTTCTTGCTAATATGCATGACTGCATCAGAAAGAAAGCTGTTGCACTGCACACGATTTATAAACTGACTTCACAGCGTAGCGATGAAAGGAATGGTGATGACATCATGAAACAGCCCACTATATAACATTTACTTCTAAACCAAAACAAGCAAGAAAAAGACTGGTAATGGCTTCTTGAAACCAAAAGCCCACTACACAACAGGTATTTGTAAACCACTGCCTTTTTACATCATTATGCAACTGCTGCAATTGCGTTGTCGCCTCGCAGTAAGATGCTGTCCAGTTCGATTCTCAGCTAGAGTGTCTTCTGCGTGGAAACATGCATGAATGGGCGTACCTTTGTTGAAGGTTGTGCATCAGGGCTGGTAACTTGGCACGTAAAACTCAACTACCAATCATTAGCCGACCGGAGTTCCGCTGTGGCGACCCCTAACCGGGAAAAGCCGAAACGACATAACAACATGCAACTGCTGCAATTGTAACAGACAGGAAAGGAAAACTTAGCATTTCTTTCCATCAAAGGTTTTCTCCAACATTCATACAATGGCCATACCTCTCAACCTCCTAAAGCAAGAAATCTTGACAAAGTCGTAAAAAGAGGTACAAAGGCCCCCCAAAATAGGGCAACGTTTAAATATTGCTGTTACAAACTTAGAAATCTGATAAAGTAACAGGTTTTGCATTAACATGAATTTTCTAAAAGATATGAATTCTGAAACTCAAATGTCTAGCATTTCCTAACTTCAGTCTTTAATGATTTACCAATAATTTGTCAAAAAGAAAACACAATTTGATGAAAAATGGACAAAAATCTGGATATTCTTTGGAAATCTATACACACCGGATACAAGCAGACTACAAAATGGCAATAGTGGGATGCAGTCACTAAAAGCACTGTGGGATTGGTCTCCTTGTTACATTGCTACTTAATTTGGCCAATTTAAGCTATGCCCACCAAAACTCAGTCACACCTCTTCCACTTCAGTACAATTACACCACTGAGAATGCAAGCTGGCAATATTCAATGACAATGACAATGGCTAGTAGTATTTGCTTACAAACAAACTAGTTTTGCAACAAACCTGCATTTTACCTACACGTGCAATACAGCAAAAAACCCAAAAATGCCATGTTGTGCATCCGTTCTGAACAGACTGCTTGGGCTCAGCCTCTACATCTTTTTGCAAATTCAATCACTCCAGATGCGTTACACTTACAGCAGCTTATACTTAGAGCCAGAGAGAAATAAATGGCAAAATAACAGACATTCTCACGACACCAGATCAAAGAATCCAGTACAATAGCTAGCAACCCCCCCCCCCCCGGGTTAACAGCAGCTTACACTAAGAAACAGAGGCAAAAACAAATCCAGACATCCTCACGACCCTAACAGATCACAGAAAGTATACTGAGTAGCTATGCAATAAGTACATTTGTGACAATAAGAAATGTCCTAAATATGTATGGCTACATATTGCAGCTGTATTTTTAATTACAATTGTTGTAAATATGACAGTTACAGACTTTTTACTTCAGAAATTATGTGCCAAGTCACATCTCTTTTCATATCAACTTTCTAGTGTAACAGTAGTATTTCTAACTTGAAATTCTTTCCCAAATTGTTTGCTTTGTCCTTAACTCCTCGGATAAAATGTTAAGAGCTACTACGCTGCCAAAAAATATCAAGGAAAATACAAACTTGTGCTCCTCTTTAGTATATTCTGGGATTCCAAGACTTTCATAAGAAATTTATGAATAAAATGTGCCCTGCTCTGTGGTTTATTTTTCTTCCAAGGAAAAAACACAAGCAGAAGCGTATACACTGGCAACCTACTTCCTGAGACAAGCCCCCATAAATGTACAACAAAGAGCAGACTTTCCTGACCGAAGGTAGCAGTTAAAACATCTGCAGGCAGTTGGTGACCGTGAGCCTTTATTTTTTAGTTCTTTTGTATCCTGGCAAATCTCATGCGGTACAGCTGTTAGGATAAAAGAACTAGAAAATAAAAGCTCAGATACCAACTGCCTGCACCCTGCAGATATTTGTCTTCCACTGGATAATGGGCGATTGCAACAGATTAGTGTACAAGCCTGTAAGGAGAGATTATCGTTTCGGGTCATAATAAAACTTGCAACAAAATTGCAGGTTAATGTGTATTTGTAGCTAACTAAAGTCGCTCTTCATCTTTTAACTCATTTTTTACTTATAGGTACTGAACCAGCCGTTAACCTGCAGTTAGTTGCAAGTTTTTTAGTTCAGTTTGTATTTTGGGCATTTTCCTCATAATAAAATTACCTTAAGCTGCACAAACAATGAAAAAATTAAAAATAACACTGCTGTCAGCCTGTCCGTAGAGTCAAGAGAAGCAGATGAGAATCAAGCCAACGATTCATGCATGCTTCAGGGAAAGAAAATCCAAACAATCGGTCCGCCTCTACCTCGTTAATGAAGAAAGCAAGGGGATAACAGGCGGGCGCGATCAGTGTTTTATACTAGCAGCAGCTCAGATTGGAGTAGTAGCCAGAGACATCAGTGGTATGAGAGCATCACTGATTGGATGCTTTACATAATGTTTAGTAATGATAGTGATAGCCACTGACTGATTGAGTAGATGCAGGGGGGAGGGATGGGAAGAACACAGCAGGGGACGGTGCTATGCGACTCATGGTTTGGATTACGGAAGTGGGGGGAGGGCACAAACGCTGCAGTGCAGGGCGGTGAGAAGTGGGGAAGAACACAAAGTTTACACTGAAGTAAAGCAAGTAGATAAAACCGCTCCCTTTATGTGGCTGGCTTGAACGGCACCCTAGGCGGTTGCCTAGTTCACCTATGCCTAAGGCCGGCCTTGCCGCCATGTAAGATGTAAGGAATCTCTCAAGGTTGTATGAACTGCCAAGGTCTCTGTTTTTGGTGTTCAGTTTAAGATGAATTTTTATTAGCCAAGTATATATGGTTTCCAGATATCAGCCAGGGAACAGATACAAAACATCTTTTCCTGAGGAAAGGAAAAGTAAATCTGGGTATCAAAACACAGCACACATTTGTGCAAAATCATCTGAGAATTCCTATCCAGAATACAGAATAAACCACATGCCAAGGGTAAAGGATATATATAATTGGCCTTATACATAATTTATGAGGTACACTTCCTCATTTCTACTTTCTGATTCTCAGCTTAGTTGATGACCCCCATTGCATTTGCAATTTCCATTAGTCTAAAGCATCTAATCTTCTTCTACAGTGGAAAAGAATCCCTGAGCCATGCATGACAAGTCACCACAAAAAAAAAAATCAACATCAGACGAATGCCTGACCATAAGATTAGAATCCGAGAAAGTCCCAGTCTTTTGATTAGGCCATCAGATTAATTTTGCTAACATTTTTTCAGAATCCAGGAAAGTTCTGGTCTCCTGATTACTGGACTATGCTGTCAGACTGCCTTCCTTAACATGTTTCAATGTTTTTGTTTAATGTTATGCCAGAGCTTTTAAGGGGAATTAAAATGTCAGATGCAAAGCACTTGTTTTGTTTAGCAACATTTTAGACAGGCCTTACAGAAAACCAGCCAGTAAACACTATAATAACAGAACTACTGCGTGTAAAGTAAAATAAATAATTATGCCTCAAATAAATGTTTAGGAAACACAGTAGTTATGCATACTTTTCTAGCTGAATTCATGTTACAGACGATAAATCCCAGACTATGACTTCCCATCCTGTGTTCACCTAGTACCCCTAGCAAACACACTATCCCATGGTGCTGAGCACACATAAAATAATTTTATGTTTCCTAGAGAAGCAAGACGGTAGAACACTGCCTGAGACATGCAGGTAGCAGGAAGTATTGCTTATCGTGGGGTTGATCTCACCTAGCTACAGGGTTAAAAAAACAAGAAGCATTGTCAAGAGTTAAGAATGTGAGCTCAAAGACCAACTTTAAAAGAATGAAAGCTTTACATTTGCAAGAATTTAGTAAAGAAGTTGTTCCAAGATTCTGCAAGCTTGAGAAACCTGTTGACAAGTTAGGAAATTTATCTCTGGAGCAAAGATGTTGAAGGGGATGCACCATTGTTGAACTGAGTTTAAGTATGGATATTCCACGTGCCTCTATAGTCTGCATACTGCTTTATTAAGTCATAATCCTCTGTTGCGATATTACAGCCTGATATAACAGAAATTATGTTAATGTTATATATGTATATGTAGGATCAAACTGTAAGTCATTTTTGTTTATTTCCCCTCTCCTCCTCTCAGCTAACTACTGGCTGGCCCCTGGACCTCTCCTTCTCCGCTGGGCCTACCAAGTTCTCTTTACTCCCCCAAAATAACGTTGGCCCATTCTCAAAGCCAGTGAGGAGATCATGGCACCTGAAGTGACAGCATATTGCTGCTGCGGAAAGCTTTTTAATGCCTCGACTTCCACTCCCCTCGTGTGCACTCATACATCCAAGGCCAGCTGTGCAATAGGATGTCCTGCCATATTAGCACATCTCTGCTGTGAATCAGCCAATGCCCTCATCTCCCTATGGACAATGCCCTCAGTGCATCTCCATCCTCTGCTGGTGGTCAGATGTGAGTGAGTGCTCGCCCCTCCCCCAAAGGATGGACATGCCCATCCTTCCCTTGCCAGCTCCTCAGGTGCTTGAGTCACTAATCCAAACAGAGTGTCCTGGACTGTAGTAAGGAATTTGTCCCTCTATGCCATGGTGATGGCTCAATTTCCTTGTTAGGGTGTGTTAAGTACTGTTCTGCTGCTTTAGTGAGTATTTCTATCTTCCCCAGGAGCCTAAGTAAGGTGAGGGGAATGTGTAGCATATGCAGGTTTGTGCATGTGTGTATATACAGTCCACTTAGGTGCACCTTTCCATGCAGTTTAAGCAGCAGTAAATAAACACAGACACTTTCTTTGGGCTAATATGTCTTTATTCACATACTGCACATGTATAATGTGAGTTAAAAGCAGCCATCACCCACAATGCCTTTTGGTTAAGCAGCAAAAAGGAAAATGAGCAATGACAATAAGAACTTGTACAGAAGCCAAAAGGGGAAGACATTTTGTTCCATTCAGTAAATCTGACTGCTGATGCACGTATATATATATATATATATATATATATATATATATATATATAGTATTAAACCTCTCCTTTCCCCAACTGTTCTTCTACCTATCCTAAAAGCAACTTTAAGGGACATCAACTACCCTGCAACTGACTAAGCCAACACCACCAAAACCAAATATTCTCAGCATCTCCCCAGCCTCATTAACACAATTTACTTAGACCAATTAGTAAAAGTGCTAACGATGTCCATTACTTTTTACCCCCAATAAACTTGCCATCCTTAGTCAAATCAGATCACAAGATAGTTGTATAAGAACTTGGGCAACCTTTTACATAAGAAATATTTTACAGACTTTACAGATACTACCCGAAATGACGCTTTTATCAGCACAAAATGGAACTACACTTTAAACAATTCCGGTATGACAACTGACAGCACTGAACTATTTGCAATACTAACTGTGTCCCAGGAAGAACCATAAAAGAAATAAACTATACAAAAAAAAAAAATACTTCTCTCCCACCACAAAGCATTTCTCTTCACCATTAACAAAAGCAGGCTTAATTCAAAAACAAAAAATAGCTTTCTGAAACTATTCTAAAAAAAACAAGGTAATTCAAAATTCCTCTCATTATAAAGAGTGAATGTAACCATAAACCTTTCTACAGCTATAAAAGGAAAATTAATAGTACTTACAAAGAATGTAGTGCCCAAAGTTAATGGGGCATTACATTCTGAAAATCAGCTTGTCACAACATCCTTGCAAGTAAATTTAGCTCAAATTTTAGGTAAGCCAGTAAACACAGCATCAATACCATAACATCCGCATTTTAAACCTCCATATACCACGCAAGACCAAACTGTAGCAGTCTTATTAAAGGTTAAAAATACCAGCACCACAGGCCTGGACATTATCATCTCTGGTATCAAAACAAGCTTTATAGATGCACATTCTCATAAAACTGTGGTCTTCTTACAAATCACTGAGGATTGAAGTCAGAAAACAATGGTATAAATTTGAGTTATAGAATTTACACCCTTCAGAAAATCCATGCTAATGGAAAACATGTTACTCTATCAACTTTCTAAGTATGTAAGAGCAATATTTAAAAAGTGTCCCTATTTTTGGACCTTTGTCCCCCCATTATTTACGGCTTGTTCCAGATTTCTTGCTCTAAGAGGCTGAGAGGTGTGACCTGATTTACCATGAACTCAAGCAGATGGGAGCTCGGTTTAACATCTCATCTGAAGGAGACGGTGGATCTATAGCTGATCCAGGAAACTACAGACCCATAAATCTTTACAGTATCATGCAAGAATATTGGGAGTATGCACATATAATTAATTAAAAAATTATATTTTTAATTTGTATTTATTTATTTGACATTTGTTTACCGGGATGGTTCAAACAGGTAATTGCCCATTTTCAGCAGAGGCAGTGGGAGAAATGTTCCAGAGATAAAATAAAAAACATTTTTACAAAGTATAAGCTTACACAGTAACATATAGGGTCTAATACTATAGATACATACAAAAATATTTACAGAAGATTAGAGGCAGACAAGATTGAAACCATATATACTAATTCTAACTATATAGAAACACAAATTACTTACAGAGAAGTATATGGAAGGTATGATTCAATTCATATACACTAGTTAATACATGCACGAGATATACATATTTACAAAAATAATGGCTGCATGCTTTTACTAAATTCATATAGTAAGAGAACAGTTTATGTAATATATGTTTGCTTTTTACTAATTACAAGTAGGAGAATAGTTTCTATAATAATTACAAGGCTGAAAAGGAGGAGAGGTACTGAACTCAGTGCCAAACAATGATAGAGTGGGAGTTCAATGTATTAAGAGTGGAAAATATTACCAGAGGAACTAGCAGTGAAACTTTTACAGGATAGGTAAGAAATTGGGGGATACAACAGGAGATATTTTTGAGCTTGGAGAAGGTAATGCATATCTACACCTTGATGGGGGCATGAACAAAGACATTCATTGGTTAAGTAAGTCTTTTACAAAGATTTTGAAGGATTGAAATTGGGTGCCTGTTCTGATGGCTGTATGGATAGAATTCCAAGCTTTAGCAACACTGTAGGAGTATAGAGTACATCCTCCAGATTTGGTCACTGGAATGCAGTGGACATTTTGGAGAATATTGCTGTAAAGTTGCATTTAAGACAGTGCAGGCAGCAGGTTAGTGAGTAATTTTCATGTTGTGTGCAACCGTATATATTTTAAGCGGTGGAGTGGTTTCAGACAATTGAGAGATTTCTTTTACAGAACAGTGATGGGTGTGATAATAAGTATTGGTAGCAGATTTATTGTAACTTTGTATTAGTTTTTGTTTAAGTGAGGTTTGGAGGTTTGTAAGGATGAGTGCACCATACAGAAAGGAAGGCAAGAGAAAAGTATTTGCTAGAATGATTCTAGATGTAGAGGTCAGGAAGTTTCTGGATCTATAGACTAAGCATAGTTTTTTATGTGTTTTTAATAGCATTTTGTATATGTAAACCAAATTTAAGGCCGTGATCTACATTCACATCTAATAGTTTAGTGTGAGAGGTCAGTTCAACATTAAGTGTTGCTGGGAGAATAGATTTTAAAGTTGTTGTTTTTATGGGACTGAGCTTTAGGGAAGAAAAGTAATAATTTAGATTTTTTTGGGATTAAGCATGAGTTGAGAGTTTTGCAGCCATTTTTCAGTAGTGGTAAAGGATTCCTGAGTAATTTGTTGAAGATGGGCCGGGTCATTAGACAAACATATAAGTGTTGAGTTGTTGGCATACAGTAAGAGAGAAGCATGTTGTTTTGTGTGTGTGTGTGTGTGTGTGTGTGTGTGTGTGTGTGTGTGTGTGTGTGTGTGTGTGTGTGTGTGTGTATATATTTATATATATATCTGTGTGTGTGTGTGTGTGTGTGTGTGTGTGTGTGTGTGTGTGTGTGTGTGTGTATATATTTATATATATATCTGTGTGTGTGTGTGTGTGTGTGTGTGTGTGTGTGTGTGTGTGTGTGTGTGTGTGTGTAGGTAAGAATATTAATGAGTAGGTGACCAAGGATTGATCCTTGTGCAACACCACTACTGACAGGGAGGTAGGGTGACAGTGTGGACTGCCATTTCATTCATTAGTGTCTATCACTGAAGCAGTTCTTGAACCAATTTACGGTATCTGGTGTTAAGTCTAATTTGTGCCAAGAGTTTAGTATGCTTGACTTTGTCACAGGAATTTGATAGGTCAATGAATAGGGAAGAGACTAATCCGCCACTATTCCTAGCTTGGTTGGCTGTATCAATAAATGATAATAAAGCTGTTATTACTACCGTGGGATGACTAAAAAACATGTTGGGTCGAGGTTACGAGTAGCTCCTGACAGAGATAAAAAAGCTATTTGTGGATTCACTTTTCTGATATTTTTGAAAGGGGATAGAATTGTGTAGGTCTAAAATTTGTGAAGTCTGTTGAATTTCTGCCTTTATGGAAGGAGGTGATATATCACTTTTTCCAGATTTTGGGAATGTAAGATTCCTATATGACTCTATTTAAAGAATGGACACAGGATAGGCTACACTACTTTCTGTCATTTTAAGAAATTCTCTAGGCAAATTATCTTCATATGTATAGCATATTTTCGTTTTTTTAGGCACAGGTTGTAGGGTAAATGCAGATGAAGCTTGTAAGGGCTGCATAAGATGTGGATAGGTAAGACTGAAACCTTTATTGACTGAAACTATACTATATGTAAAGTTGGTATTAAACTGTATGGTAGTTTCTAGTGGTGTGCTACTTGGAGATGGGTTAGATTATATTTTTTTCCTGGCTGCAGTACTTCTTTAATAGCTGACCAGAATTTCTTAGGATCAGTTTTGCTACTAGTATGGAGCTTATTAAAGTATGTTTTTTTGGTAGAGATTATTTGTTATAGTGTTGTAGGTTTTGTGGAGTTTTATTGGAGGGGGGGGGTCTTCTAAAGGGATTTTTAGTATATTCCAGTTGATAGAGGAAAGCATGGTACTGAATGCTTATGAATTAAAGTCGGTGAGGATGTGAATGGTTTTAAATGGTTGTTTTTTTTTTGTTTGTTTGGTTTTTTTTGGGGCGGGGGGGTTGTATGTAATGCTTGGTTGAAATAGGGAGATGACCACTGAGAGAGTTTGAAAGACTATCTGATGAAATAAATTTGCCAGGGTCTGAGACTAAAATCTAATCCAGTAGAGAACTTGAGTTTTTTATTATGTGTGTTGGATTTCTATAAGTTGTTTAAAGCCATATCGATGTATACAAAATCTGGTGGCAGCTGATGTAAGGCCAATCCAATTTATGTTGCCATCTCCGAATATTATTGTTTCATGAGGGATGGAAGTTGAGGTCCAATGCAGAATTTCTTCTAATGTACTAGTCACCTGGGGAATACATAATGTGATATTACTCATAGCCCCAACCCTGTCAGCCATCTGTAAGAATAAATTTTGTATGGTAAAGTGCAAGAGAGCAAAGCTGGCCAATACACTATTAGCAGAAGTCTTGCACTGCACACAGACTGGTAATGATGTTTTCATGAATACAAATTATATCTGGCCATTTTACATAGGGCGGCCTACTCTTTTGGCATTTGTTTTTAATTCAGTTACTAAAATATGTGACATAAACATGCTGAACACAACGTGTCCCTGCAGTGAAGCTGAGGCATCCCATTAGTCACTGATATTTCACCTGCCAGCCCCCCCCCCCCCAAAGCCATCATCATCCAATAGCTATAAATTAAGCAGTTCCCAATCTAAAGCACCACTTTGGATCCTACCTCATATCCTTATTTTCCCCACAAACCTTTTGCAAGCTATTATGTCAAATGGCTTTCTGAGGTCAGGATACACTGCATCCAGCACATTCTCCTTATCACCCTTGGCAACAACCTAGTCATATGAATGGATTAGGTTAAGCAGAAAATGCAACTGTTATCTGAGTCAGTATTATTGCACTCTGCTAAAAAATCCAGATTTGGGAAAGTTGCCAGCCTCTGCTATAGAATGTTTCCATTTTTTTCCCCTAGGACAGCAGTAAGGTTTACCAGTCTCTAATTACCTGACTTGCCCCTTCATGTTCATTTATCAATACAGACTGATGGTATTACCAGCCAGTCTTGAACAATACTGCTGTCTCAAAAAAGTAACTGGCCTATGACAAAACCAAAGGCACTCCACATTCCAGATGATAAGTCCAAGTGTTTACAACAATAAAAAGCCAAATCTAGACATGCTCAAACTATTTATTAAAACATAAAACAGAAACAGGTGCAAAGCTTTCTGGCTATCCCCTTCTTCAGTGCTAACAATTAATTAAAACACATCCAATTCTATATTAAAATAAATTCAGTCACATGACACAGCCATCCAATAAAAGATAGGTACAAAGACATTAATAAACATACACATATTTAAAATGACAAACAAATAAACTGAACATAAATGCATTTGCTTCTTAGCTAGAACAGGTTTCAGACTAACTGTACTATTCAGCCACGGAGATGTATCAGATTTAAGTCTTAAAATCCAACCATATTCACTATTTTGCAAGATGTTACTCATGTCACCCCCTCTAATATTCTTATAAACTACAATGTTGTTGTTGTCTTTCGGCTTATAAACTACATTAACAGCCCTAAATTTAAATTCATGGGTAGCAGCATTGCCCACAGCATGCTTTGCCAACACATTTGTCAAGACACCTCTTCATATATCAGACTTATGTTCAATAATGCGGTCTTTAAATCTGCGACTACATTTACCAATGTAAAAACATAAGCATTTTGAGACAAGTGTTTAGACATGAAACTACCTTCTGTATATGACCACAAAGCTAAGAGGCAAACTAACCTAGTACATGAGAGGAAGGCAATGCGAAAGTAAGATCATACATAGTTCACTAAGATAACAATGATGCACAGTGACAGATAATGCTGACAGAGAGAGATGGCTGGGAGTTGGCACAATGGTTAAGGTGTTCACCTCACAGACAAGAGGTATAGGAACTGATTCTCAATGAGAAAATGTTCTTACCTATGAACCTATAACAACAGCAGAAATAAATGCTGGTCTGTAGCCATAAAAAGATTATTAACCACTCTAATAAGGGAGTTTCAGTACAAAAAGTGCAAAGAAATAGACTGACATGGGTCCATGAGCCCAATAAGTGCCAAATACAATTTAAGCTGCACATAAGTAACCATCTTCTAAAATTTGAAAAATATCTAGTTACAAAACATCCAGGCAAGGTGTAACCAATCTGGAGGAATACAGATCCAGACCACAAGTTGTGATGTGTATGCTTCAGACCAGTGATATAAATTCATCATATCTGAGAACTGAAAACAATGTCCAGTTGTAGAAACATCTACTCTCAGTCTTAAAACATGTGCATTCCATAAAGCTTGGAGGTCTAATGACAGTAACCTCTTTGATAAAAAACAAAACAATGCAGCCATCTCACACTGATGTGATTCAAGTCCCCATACTGTAATACTGAGACTCACAACACATACAAATTACAGTGTACAAGAGGGCCGAGATTGTTGAACATCACTAGTCTTTAAAGCTTTCTATAGTGGACTAGCCCCCTGCAACCACCAATATAGGGATCAGCCCCTACACCTTTCAAACATATACATACCAACTCCAAGATCACAGTACCTCAAAAAAGAGAATAGTCTGAGAAATAGCAGTCTTAGATTTCGTGCATGTAAATCCGCATTTTTTGCTCACTCAGTCTCCCTATCCCACGACTCACACTAATGAGTCTTGGAGTGTCAAAAAGTCACTTATGTTAAAAGTCTATGGTTGTAGAGACAGTCTAGGTTGTACAGACTGCCCAAGATCAGAAAGAACATGAATAGTCAGGCATCAGCTAAGACTGCTCCTAACAGAAAAGCTACCTCCTTAAAAGAGATCTCAGACTGGTAGACAGCACAATGGCCCCCACTATATCAAGCTAATCATTTCAAAGATCCAAAGAGCCAAATGACTCCAATGATGCCCCAACCTCCATCCCACCCACCACTGAGAGAAGATTTCAGAAATAAACTATAGCTCATGCACCGTCTAAACAACGTGAGGCAAGCAAACTCAGACTGCTGGATAGTGACTTTAAAGTTAACAAGTAGCCCTTTAGTAATTGCCTACACTGCTCTACTTAAGGAGTTGATAGAAGTTTAAAAATAATAATAATAATAAAATCCC